>NC_053170.1:81081700-81381700 GCF_016835505.1 Polypterus senegalus
CTCTAAATCAATTCTTTTCTTACTGTCTGACAATATACAGAGACGGTCCCCAAATCTTTATTTTTGTTTTGTGAAGTTATTTTGATCCCAATTGGCATAGCCGGCAGGATTTTTGTTCCAGTATGTCAGAGGAGCAAGACCTGAATACAGTTCTCTCTACTATTATGGGAGACCTGCAAACATTGAAAATTCAAATGGGAGAAACCAGGACCCAATTAGCGGAATCGGAGGCTCGTAGTGCAGCAAGAATACGGACGGAGGTCGCTCGGTCACCACCCATTGCTCTGACTACTTTAACAGAAGCAGACGACATTAGAAACATATTTTTTGATCTTCGAGCGTACCGCTAAGCGGAACGCATGGCCGAGGTCGGAGTGGGCGTACCAACTGGCTCCCTACCTGAAAGGAACGGCGCAGAGGGCTTATTATGATTTAACCGAGGAGCAGGCTGTTGATTATGACTCTCTGAAGTCAGAAGTATTCAAGCGCTACGGCGTATCCCTGGAACAGCAGGCAAGAGAGTGGAGGGAGTGGCAGTTTGACCCGAGAGGCCACTAAGAACCCAAAGCTTTGAAGCCTGGGGAAAGGTCTGTCGTTGGCTACGGCCCGACATAAATGATTCCCATAAAATGGCTGAGATGTTGGCTTGTGAGACCTTTGTGCATGCCCTCCCTGAACACATTGCCCAGCAGGTCCGGAAGCATACATATGAGGACATGGATACTCTAATTAAAATCGCGGAGCGTCATTGGGCGGCTTGCAAATCGGGGTGATCAGAACGGCTCTCTCGCCGAACCCAACAGGCACGTGGGGCAGCTCCTGAGCCCACCCGACAAGCATCCGAACCTGCCGTTCGTAGAAGGGACAGACCAGCTAATACACCCCACTGTTTCAAGTGTGGCGAGATTGGACATCTGTCCCCTAACTGTACTTATGAGCACATGGATTGTTCGTTGGTTAGGGGAGAAAGGTATTGTGCCACAGTGAATAACCCTTTGTCTCTTCCTTATACAGGTGCAGTTATTATAAATGGCAGAAGGGTAAGAGCTATGTTTGACTCCGGGAGTAACATTTCTATTGTTGCTGCTCATTTCGTTTTACCGCAACAGTGGACTAAGATGAAAACTAGTCTTAAATGTATTCACAGGGGTATCCGGTATTATAAGACAGCCAGATGTATAGTAATGGTATCCTGACAAGCATGGCTATGGCTGTATTACCTGATCCCACGTTTCCAGTCATACTTGGTAGAGATTGGAGTGAAATTATCAGCAGTAAGAATGTAACTGTACCAAAGAAACATGAAGGCTTAGTAATGGAAAATATTATTACAATGTAATAAAATTGATGCCATCATGAATTGGCCCCATCCGATGAATAAGCGGCAGGTTCAAGCATTTCTAGGGTTGGCGGGTTACTATCGCCGTTTTGTACCACACTTCTCTGAGATTGCTTCGCCCTTATCGAATTTAACAAAGAAAAGTGCGCCTTTAAAAGTGGTATGGGACGATTCAGTGAACAAAGCATTCAGTGACCTAAAATTGGCCCTTACGTCAGCACCTGTGTTAAAATCTCCTGATTTTTCTATTCCTTTCCTTCTCTCCGATGGTGCTGAACACCCCGTTATGTAACTTAACTGGAAACTGTTGGAACGGGAGACCAAGTATGCTGCGGTGGAGCGTGAGGCCTTGGCAATCAAATGGGCTATCACATCTTTAAGGTACTACCTATTGGGATGCGAGTTTACTCTGGGGACAGATCACGGCGCTCTACAGTGGATGTCCCTTCATCGTGAGTCAAACCCGCGCATCACTAGAAGGTTCTTGGAGTGACAACCTTATCGTTTTAGTGTAATTTATCGTAGAGGTTCCTTGCAGGCCACCATTTTGAAAAACAGTAAATTGTTCATTGTACTTTTCAAAGGACTCTGAATCAATTATTTTCTTATTGTCTGACGACAATATATGGGGATGGTCCCCAAATCTTTATTTTTGTCTTGTGAAGTTATTTGGATCACAATATATATACAGATCTACATATATATATATATATCTACATATATACACACATATATATATATACACATCCACATATATATATATACACATATATATACATATCTACATATATATATACTGTATATAGCAAAATCCCCGCGCTTCGCAGCGACGAAGAACTTTTAAATTTTTATTAAGAAGAAAAGAAAACCTTTTTAAACTGAGAGAAAATATACCAATAACTATCTGTTAAGGATCTCTTTGTATACCATGTTGACAGTTCAGCACTCCGGTTGTAATATGACCAAGCTGTGCACTGAGATTACTTTTGAGAATGCAACGTAAAGTTTTGTCCAGGAGAAAAGCAATGTTGCCTCAAATCAATGGCAACCTTTTGTAGGGTCTGTCCCTGAGACTTATTAATTGTCACCGCGAAGCAGAGCCTTACTGGAAATTTGAGGCATTTGAATTGAAATGGGAGATCAGAGGGTATAACGGTGATGCCAGGAATACATTCAGAGTGTGGCGCTGATCTGTTTATTTGTGAAGCTGTCTTTACACAGCTTCTACGCTGCTTTATAAACAAACGCCATATAAGGCCGTCGTTTCTGCTTGCTTCGCTGTTCTGTACTGTTTTATTGTTCGTTTATAACGATTGCTATAGTTATTGTGTAGCTATTTGAGACTTACTTTACTGTTCAGGTACCCATTTCCTTTATTTAATCCGCGGCTTGTACGCTATTTTTTGTTAGTTTATTACGATTATAGATATTTATTGATTACCTTCTTTAGCTGACTGCCTGCTCATATAAGGCGCTCCGCTGGTTTTTTGTGAAGCAGCCTTTACACAGCTTCTCCGCTGTTTTATAAACGAACGACATATAAAGCCATCCTTTTTCCTTGCTTTGCCAAGGAAGCTACCTTTTTTTTTAATCCACGGGTTCTCCGCTGTTTTATTGTTCGTTTATTACGGTCGTTATAGTTCTCTTTATATAGCATGTTGTCAGTTCAGCACTCTGGTTGTAATATGACGAAGCTGTGCAAGCTCACTCTTGAGAATGCAACGTATAGTTGTCCAGGAGAAAAGCAATCTTGCTTGAAATCAATGGCAACCTTTTGTTGGGTCTGTCCCTGAGACTTATTACTTGTCATCACGCAGCAGAGCCTTACTGGAAATTGGAGGCATCTGAATTGAAATGGGAGATCAGAGGGTATAACAGTGATGCGAGGAATACATTGAGTGTGGAGAAACTCTAGAGACAGCGTATGTATTAACTTGTGGATTTTTCTGTGAGTATTTGGTGGCAGTGTGACGAAGTTGCTTCCCAAGCAGCGTTAGCTGTGGAGCTCAGCTCGGAGCATATTCTTTTCCTGCCTTGTCAATTGTGTAATGCGTTTTTTGAACAGGTTTGATGCATGGAAGTGATCACTTGTACTGCGTTCAGTCAGTTCACGTGAGCTGCTCTCTTGTGTGATGTTGTGATGTCCACGGCTTTATTTAATGTTAGCTAAGACCCGCAACTTAAAAGTTTCTCGCTACAGCAATTTTAACTCCGTTACAAAGTGATCCAAAGTCTCATTTATACCTCGTGTCTTCTCATTAAACTTGTATCTTGCGAATAAAGTATTCAGCGTTTTTCTTCAGCGCTCTTTGGGAGCTCTTCCTTCTTTTCTACGTACTGCGGTCACAGTCAGTTCACGTGATTACGTGGGAGGCGTGATGATGTCACACGCAGCTCCCCCCCCACAGCCATCGAGCTAACGTCCATTACAGTATATGGAGAAAAATAGGTTCCAGTTATGACCATTACGCGTAGAATTTCTAAATGAAACCTGTCCAACTTTTGTAAGTAAGCTGTAAGGAATAAGCCTGCCAAATTTCAGCTTTCTACCTACACGGAAAGTTGGAGAATTAGTGATGAGTCAGTCAGTGAGTCAGTGAGGGCTTTGCCTTTTATTAGTATAGATGTATGAGAGACTTATTTTTTACTTTTTACTACACTTTTTAACTTAATATAAGCGTGATTTTTAAAAAGTATTTTTTATTTTTATATATAAATTATTTTCAACTTTTTTGTCTTAGGTTTGTTTTATTATAATTTCGTAATCAATATTTTAACACTTCCTTTATTATTGTTATTCGTTACTAGCACCATCTATTGGTAAGTGAAACTGATTATTGATTCATGTATTGTCATCGGAAGTGAGTAAGTGTGCAAAAGTCATTTGGACAATAGGAAGTGGGTTAAATATACATTACAAGATTTGTACCAGACAACAAACAGGTAAAGTTAAAAGAAGTGTGGTAATAAAAAAGAAAAAAAATATATAAAAATAAAATTAGGCAATACTAAATAACATAGAATAAAAGTAAGGTCTGATGGCCAGGGAGGACAGAAAAAACAACAACAAAAAAAAAAAACTCCAGAGGGCTGGCGAAATAAAAAACAAAATCTGCAAGGGTTCCAGGCCAGGAGACCACCCGGCCCCCTCTAGGCATTCTACCTAACATAAGTGATCTCAATCAGTTATCATAGCTTTCAGGCATCACATTAAAGAACTTGATGATGATGATGGTCATGTGGATATCTGACCTTCAATCCATCAATGTAGGGAGAAAAGCACCAGTGTTGGACAGTAGAGTTCTTTTCCAGTGCAGTGTCTGTTATCCATGTCCTTACCAGAGGGGCGTTAGACGCGGGTACATTCTGAACCAAGAGGTGCAGGTGCCAATGACCCCTCCGTGCTGTGCCAATGGCACCGATGAGCTGAGTGAGTTACAGCTCATGACATCCCCTCATTTCTAAGGTGATCTCATCACTCTTCCTTTTCTTTATTCAGGAGGTCTCATTACAGTTTTTTTTTTTCAACTTTAGCCAAGTGTATTTTCTGTGCACACCGACTTTGAAGTTTAATTTCTTGCTTATGTACAGCATGGCGGTGATAAGAGGATTATGCTGATTTGTTTTTGAAGTCGCTCTTTCCTGATGAGCTCAATAACACGTCTTACAAATGGAGAGCATCGAGCAAAGCAAATGACATCCATCTCGCTGTCAGACAGTTATCGTCTCCCCCTGGCTTCCACTTTGAAATGTCACCTCAGCTAAGGAAATCTGGGGAAAGCCGGCAGCCTGCAGAGCTTGCTTGGCCCTTGGGTAGAAAGCGCTGAAAAAAAAATGAAGGAGGGGCAGCAGCCTTTCAGTCTGCAGGTTAACCTTCCAGAGATAGGATGGGAGGAGAGGCAATGATTCAATGTTTAGGAAATTTGGAGAGACTCCGCCAGCCCAAATCAGCCTTATTATTATACACTGCTTAAAAAAATGAAAGGAGCACTTTTTAATGAGAGTATAGCATCAAGTCAGTGAAACTTCTGGGTATTGATCTGGTCAGTTAAGTAGCAGAGGGGCTTGTTCATCAGTTTCAGCTGCTTTGGTGCACTAGAGGGACAACAATGAGATGACCCCCAAATCAGGAATGAATAGTTAAACGGGGTTGGCCACCAACATTTTTCCCACCTCATCTGTTTTTTTGCAAGTTTTGCATTGGGCTACAGTCAGTGTCACTATTGGTGGCATGAGGCCATACCTGGACCCTACAGAGCTTGCATAGGTAGTCCAACTTCTCCAGGATGGCACATTAATACGTGTCATTGCCAGAAGGTTTGCTACATCTCCCAGCACAGTCTCAAGGGCATGGAGGAGATTCCAGGAGACAGGCAGTTACTCTAGGAGAGCTGGACAGGGCCGTAGAAGGTCCTTAACCCATCAGCAGGACCTCTGTCTGCTCCTTTGGGCAAGGAGGAACAGGATGAGCACTGCCAGAGCCCTACAAAATGACCTTCAGTATCCACCATCCAGACTGGTGTGAATGTCTCTGACCAAACAATCAGAAACAGTCTTCGTGAGGGTGGCCTGAGGGCCCAACGTCCTCTAGTGGGCCCTGTGCTCACTGCCCGGCACCGTGGAGGTTGATTGGCATTTGCCAGAGAATACCAGAATTGGCAGGTCCACCACTGGCGCCCCGTGCTTTTCACAGATGAGAGCAGTTTCACCCTGAGCACATGTGATAGACATGAAAGGGTCTGAAAAAGCAGTGGAGAACTTTATGTTGCCTGTAACATCGTTCAGCATGACCGGTTTGGTGGGGGGTCAGTGATGATCTGAGAGGTATATCCATGGAGGGACGCACAGACCTCTACAGAATAGACAATGGCACCTTGACTGCCATTAGGTATCGGGATGACATACTTGGACCCATTGTCAGACCCTATGCTGGTGCAGTGGCTCCAGGGTTCCTCCTGGTGCAGGAAAATGCCCGGCCTCATGTGACGAGAGGATACAGGAATTGATACCATTGACTGGCTCGCCTGACCTCAGTCCAATAGAACACCTCTGGGTGGGACATTATTTGTCGGTCTGACGCCGCCAGGTTGCACCTCAGCCTGTCAAGGAGCTCAGTGATTCCCTGGTCCAGATCTGGGAGGAGATCCCTCAGGACACCATCAGTCGTCTCATTAGGAGCATGCCCCCCCCAACATTGTCAGGCATGCATACAAGCACGTGGGGGCCATAAAAACTACTGAGGACGATTTGGAGTTGCTGCAATGAAATTTTGGCAAAATGGACTAGCCTGCTGCATCATTTTTTCACTTTTATTTCTGGGGTGTCTTTGAATTCAGCCCTCTGTAGATTGATAATTTCCATTTCCATCAAACGATGTGACATCCTTTCATTCCTACCATGTTACTGTATCAGTAGAGTTATCCAGCAGGATTTTTTCCCATTGAAATCTGATGTGTTTTCAAAGTGTTCCTTTCATTTTTGTAAGCAGTTTAGTTTCAGAGAAAATGGCAAAGAGGGATTTCGGTACAGCCTGCTTTATTAGTGGTCAGTGGCCGTAGTACACTTAGAAAGTTTCAAATCAAGGATGACCTTTTAGGAATTTAACCTGAAGTCACAAATTTGCAAACACAGCTTTTCTGTCTCTTCAGCAGGACTCTCTTCTGATAGACCGTACAGTATGGGAGGCCAGAGTTTGACCCAAGAACAATTTCTCTTTGCCAGAATACTGACTTCTTTCCAAGAAGTCTGACTGGTATTGCTGCAGTGTTCAAAATAAAATATCCATCAGTCAGCAGTCTGGTCCAATGGCTAAGAAGCTGGGCTGAAAAATACATGGATGTCAGTTTGGGTCTTGCATAATCAGAGAAACAGGGCCCAATTGGTTTGCTGCGCCAGTGTTTGAGCTTATGGCTTCACAGAATCTGTAGCCCCCATTGCTTAGTTCGAACCACTGACTTTGAGTTTCTTGTGATTAAACAGAACACGATAAAGAGTTGGGGCACCGCCTGGTATAACTGAAAAGCAAACAACAACTAATAATTGCAAAGGATGTCTTTTCAAGCTGGAGTTCCACATTGAACTGATTTCAAAACGACTGATGGTCAATCATCCAGTCTGCAGAGGGAGGAAGACAACAGGCATTCGAACACAGCGCCAACCCCTGGAGTGATGGGTAATTACAATCACCAGAGCCCTTAAGCGCAGGCGAGTGACACTTGCTAAAGGAACATTCGTACTATGCTCTTGTATTTGTGAAGATAGATTTAAAAAATTCAGAGATCTTTAAAATACATCATGTAATATTTCAAGAAACAGGACATGAATTCCAGACTGTCCTATCTCAAATCTACACACTCCTTGAAGAGCATAAGCGGTAATCTAACATGGAGGCCATTTGCTTAACCTTGTTCTTTCTGTGAGCGAGTCGAGTGTTTCCAGAACCAAAACACATCAGTTTAGTTTGTCACACACGTGCAACTAGGAAGACCTTGTATGGACCAAGCAAAGGTAGTTCCACATCAGACCAGGGGGTAGTGGGGTGCACTAAACCTTCTCCTGTTATCTCTACAGACCAGCCGCTGGAAAACCTGTCTGATTTAGAGCAGATGATGTCACTTCTGGTTCCGGCACTCAGAAAAATATCAATTCCGGCATCTACTCCGACATCCGAAGTACATCACTTCCTGTTCAATCCCTTAAAACCACCATCTTGACAAACCATTGACAGTTCTGTTTTGGACTTGGTATAGAGAACATCTCTATACTATTACAAGAATCTTCTGCAGCCAGGAATAATATACGGGTGGCTGCCCCAAACCTTTTTAAGTGTGTCGAGTCTATTCTTTTACAAGTTAGACTCCATGTTTAGAAATTCCATCCATCCATCCATTTTTCAACCCGCTGAATCCGAACACAGGGTCACGGGGGTCTGCTGGAGCCAATCCCAGCCAACACAGGGCACAAGGCAGGAACCAATCCTGGGCAGGGTGCCAACTGTTTAAAAATTGGGTGTATTTTTTACTGAATTCAACATATATATAATAACTAGGAAATGCAAGTAGGAATTTCACTGTACACGTGCCAGTAATGATATTATGAACTTTTAAGCCTATAGAATGACCCACATATTTGAAAATGAGATGGATAAGTTAAATTATGTACCTGAGGTTGAGTAATTGGAGTATTTCAAGGCCAGCTCATAAAAAGTGTGCATCACCCACTATTGTTTTACAAGGATAAGTAGCTTCTCTGGCCTCCTGTTTGCAAAAGCCCATTTCACACTGGCACAAAATCCTAACAGTCACTCCAAGCTGAATTAAAGTGTCAACCCAGCAAGTATGCCTGTGTGTAGACCTAGAGGAACTGAAATGAATGAAGGCCAAGCACATGTTCCTTTTTTAAGCCAGCCATTCATGTACTGGGGTGGCCGTTTTTGAGTTTAGTTATCTGTCAGTGATATGGACGTCTGTTGACATGATAGGTTTTTTTTCGTCTCTGCATGTTTCTGTCTAGTGCAAAATTAGAATGGAAGTGGGCTCCTTTTCTTCTTATATGATTTTTTTTTTAAATGATGGTCATTATCCTGGTAACACTGAGTCAGGTCAGGTCAGGTTGGGGAGCATGCACTGGTACAGCGTGTTGCTGCACCCTCCACATGATGAAACAGCTCAGGATCCCAGTTGGCAAACCCCCAATCAGACACACGGTCCAGTCCCACCCACCAGAAATGACCATCTTTCTGCCACAGTCAGGTGTTATGTGGGCGTCCCCTTGGCCTGGTCCAGCCACATGGGTCCCCAACAAGGAGGATTCTGCAAGCGGTATCACTCTCAGGGAATCGCGCCACATGGCCATAGTGCTGTAACTGCTGCTCCCTCACAATACAGGTAATGTGCCTCATTACTCCATGAGCAACACAAGTCAAACTAGCAGCACCGAAGGATTCCCTGAAGAGACACAGTACCGAAGGAGTCCAGTCTTCGTCTCAGGTCACTGGATAGCATTCATGTCTCGCAACCATATATCAAAACAGGAAGCACCAGGACTGTAACGACTTGGACCTTCGACCTCTTACACAGATATCGGTAGCGCCACACACCCCTTTCCAGCGACCTCATGACCCCCCATGCTCTCCAAATCCATCTACTGACTTCATAGGAAGAGTCACCAGAGACATGAATGTCACTGCCCAGGTAAGTAAACCCCTTAACAAGGTCGACACTCTCTCCGCAGACAGACACACTGCTGATGGCTGTGCTCAAGAGGTCATTAAAGGCCTGGATCTTGGTTTTTATCAGGACCCTCGCAAGCCCAGACACTCATACGCCTCACTCAGCCTCTCGAGCACCCTGATCAGAGCCACCATTGACTCCACGAAGATCACAGCATTGTCAGCAAAGTCAAGATTAGTGAATCTTTGTTCCCCAACAGATGCCCCACAGCCACTGGACCCCACGACCCTGCCTAAAACCCAATCCTTACAAGCATTGACGAGAGTATGAACAAGAGCACACAAACTGGTCACTTCTGTAGACTCTGTAGTTCTGTAGGAGCCTCCAGTGTCTGCCCGCGAGGATGTGATCGATCTCCTTCACTGCACCAACAGTATTGGAGTACCAAGGACAACGATGCAGCTCAGGGAGCTGAAACCAGAATCCAGAGATCCACAAAGTCAAGACACATGGAGCCACTTTCACCACGGTCATCAGACCCATTGGGACCAACACAATCCTCATAGCCAGCCCTGTCACTGCCAGTGGTTGTACTGAAGTCACCCATGACCAGAGGAGTGTCATCTCGCGGACACCCATCAGCCACTGAGAGAGAAGTTGCGAATAAAATGTCAACACTCAGTGCAATGTAGAGATGTAACTCTGGACTGGACACCATTACATCACACAACGCACTCATACTGGGTCAGTTTGAAGACACCAGCCTACTTAATGTGCCCTGTTATGTTTCATCCAGGGTTTCTCCCCTGGCTGGGGTTAAGTTTCTGCTTAATATCTGTTTTGTTCAATTTTTATTCTTCTGCTTATGTCAATATTGTGATTTACTCAATTTCTGTGTATTTATGTATGATTAGTTATATTCCGTGTTTTCTGTGGGAGGCTTCCCAAGACGCAGGACCATCTGGCCATCATCCTCAGGGATGGCCCTCAGCCCTATAAAGGTGAGCGTTTCCCACAGTTCCTTACGGTTTATCAGAATGCAGTTGTGGTGTGGTGAGTTCTTGGATTTTGTGATTATTTTCTTGCCCTTTTGTGATAATCTGAATTTTGAACCTGTGCTATGTTTCTTGACTTTGCCTTGCATTTTGTATTGGGACTTTGTTTGCCTTTTCAGACAATTCCTTTTTCTGCCTTTTTGTGCTCTGCAGGGCTTCATGTAATTTCAGAACATTTTTGTTAGGAATTCATTTTTTATTTTGCAAATGATTGTCTGTGGTCCTCTGTGTTCCTAGCCGGGGTTTTTTGACATGATTTCCCCCTCTAATGGGTATTTTTGGAACCGTTTTGAGAACTCACGAACGGATTACCCCTTTGTGAATTTGAATTGTGAATGAAATCCAGAAGATAACTTGTAATGGCACAAATGTGACTGGAGTAGACAGCTGCTTGATATTCACTCCACCACCCAGCCCTGATTAAGATCCAATCCACTCTGGACTTCTGCCTGCTTTCTCCCGCTCATGCATTATCCCAAGCCCTGTCACATCCCTATTTTCCCCTTTATAAGAATAGCCAGAAGGCAGTATGAATTCATTTGGGGAAGAGAAAGTGACACAAAGTAACAATAACAGGCCAAGATCGAAAGCCAGCAAGTCAAATTGACCAAACAACTAAGCCAAAACACAAAACCAGCATTACAGTAATATAATATTAATATTTTACCAGACAGCAATAACAAAGAAACACACAAAGTCTTTGGAGAAATTCAAAATCTCAGATAACCCAGAAGTGCATGTGATACATGATACAAAATGCTTACATTCTTTTTTTTTCATTTCTGTTGCAACGCTGTTATGTATTTTTGGAGAGTTATTCTCTCTGTGTGATAATTTCTATTATATTTGTCTAGTGGAACAAGACAGATATTATCTTTAGTCATGTATTTGTTTGCCGCAGCGCTATTTTAATTTTATTGTGGTGGATCCCTCAACACGACACATTATGTGGTTGCTGGGGTGTGGTGTTTGAAGGTCGCAGTCTATAATGTAATTGATGTGAATTTTTCAAAGACTGGCGCCACATGCTTGACAACATCTTCTGTTAAGAAGGCCTTCATTATGTCTAGCAGTCAGTCTGGTGATGGACTCGTGTCTGAAAAGATGTCTCTCATTTGTCTGTTTCTCATTTTTTAGTGCACTTATTCTTCAAATTAAATGGGGATTACCAGATGGGACCCCAATTCCACCTCTGTGTATTGCTTTCTTATTTCACAGCATATAAACATCACGGTGCTCTTCAAGGTAAGGAATGACACACTATCGTTGTTGTCACCCCACTGCTGAATCTAAATAGGGAGTGAAAAACACAATCTCATCTGGCCATGGAGATGGTAGAGCTTATTGCACCTCTGAGGTCCCCCTGATCTGTACAACAATTACAGAAGCCTGGGAGGGGACAAGTCCACACTCCTTGAGTCTTACAATGACTGAGCAAAAATAAACAGATAACTTGGCAAAACAAAAGTCTGTCATACAGAATTGGACGTTTGGAGAAGTTTAGGGAACCGATTTTACACATCACACGTGCAAAATTAGAATAAGTCCATTTCAAGGTGTGGATGTGCAGTGGGACCACATATGAAGATGACTCCAGAGACGACAGAAGATGCCATCACCATCCTCTCTTCAGACCCATCTTCGTTTGTTGGTAGTGAGGTGCATTTCCACTATTTAAAATAGAGTGGTGGAAAAACCACTCACCAAAAGGTTTGCAAAAAAGCACTACGTCAACTTCAAGTCATAGAGGACTGATTTTCAAAAACAAGATGTCTTTAGTCAATTAATGAAAATCATTTGCTGCCTGAAGGAGAAATCACACCAGAAGAAGGATCAAGCAGATCAGCCAAATATGAGGGAGCTGCTATAACTGGTACATATGCCTCTGATGGGTGTTGGCAGATAAAAAGAAGAAAGCATATTAATGTGTTATTTTGGTTGGTAATTCATAGACAGAAAAATCAAGTATTGAGCCTCTGCTCCAAAATGCCAATTAAATCACATCACAAGGTGCCAACAGTTACTATTAGTGTCATTGGCACTGGTAGATGTGCTATTTTGCCGCATAGCTTTGGACATTGTAGGACTACTCAGAAAATTAGTAGGTTGTTATAAGTATTTATTGGCGATGGTAAAGCCATGTTATATCAAGGAGTTTCTTGAAATTTCCACTTGGAAAATATACAAAGCTAATGACAAAAGGTGTTGTTTCAGATACACATTCCCAGCGAGATCCTACTTTTTAAGTAAACTACACAAACTACTAAATAGAAAGCACTTTAGAGTTAAGGCACCCAAGGGTAATTGTGAGTGTTTTGTATTATCTAATAGTTTTTGTGTATGTAACGTTTCCTTGTTGATTTGTTAAGTTTGAATTCCCATGTATTTTAAAGATTACTGTTGGTTTTGTTTATTATCCTGTAATTACGTCCTGTCACTTTAGTCTATTCCCGGTGTTCTTTGGGTGGTACCTCAAGGGGCGGGGCCACCCTGACATCACCACTCCTGAGACGTCCCTCTGGCTGGTAAAAGCCACAGAAGAGGCAGCTCAGGCGCTGGTGCACTGAAGGTCTTGGAGTCTGTAAGTATTGTGGGCTTTTTATTTGGTTTGGATTTCCTGTCTTGTTAGTTTTGCTCTGCTTGGTTTCTGCTGAATTGTGCTTTTGGATTTTATTACCTGATATTGACTTTTAGGAAGCTCCTTATTGCTCTTTTTGAATCTTTTGGATAAATAAATATTTTCATCTGTAAAGAATATGTGTTGACTTATAGAATTTTTATGTTTTTCTCCCAGTTGTGAGCATTTATTTATTTTTGAGACTGTTACAGGGACGTGCGGTCAGGGGAGAAAAGTTAAAAAAAACTAATAATGATAACATAAAATAAAATTGTCCACTGGTCTGTGCTATAAATTTGTTTTATGTATGATTCCAATAATTTTGGTAATTTTTATGGTCAAAATCACTTAATTTGTGCATTTCCTGTTCAAATACTGGGGAGAAACGTGAGGTGTGGCACTGAGCTGATGCCTGCATTTGGCACGTGCCTGTTGTTGTCTCTATGTATGTCGACAATATAATGTTTGCGGACACGTTTATTATACACCTTGTCTAATATCTTTAATGAAGGTGTCTGACATATTTAGTATTGCTGATCGGACATAAAACCTCAGTGAAAAGGCACAAGGTGAGGCAGACAGTACTGTGCAGGTGTCTGACATATTTAGTATTGCTGATCGGACATAAAACCAGAGTGAAAAGGCACAAGGTGAGGCAGACAGTACTGTGCCTCCCTGAGCCCAACAGGTGCTCGTTTCTGTTGTTCTTCTGCACAGAAGCTCTGGGCGCCAATAAATTAGCATTATCAGTCAAGTGCACTGGTGCAGTACGTTTATTTTTTGTTCCAACTGACTGACAAAACAGAAGATTAAGATTTTTAAAATTTTATAAAACATGGGATTAGACTAAGAAAAAAACTTTCCAATATTTAAATACTTAATTTTGACCTTAAATAAAATAATCTTTTGTTTTTCTTGTTATCCTTTTCTTGAACAGTCTGTATTAAAATTAATTAAAGCATCAGAATTAAAAACTTTTAAAAACAACTAAATATATCAATTAAGGTCAAAATTGAAATCTGTTTTTTTTTTGTACACCACTCTGTACTTTCATTTGTATTGAATGAGTATGAATTGTGGAATTGCAACAGCAAATTTAGAACACATGGAGGGTGAGGAGCAAATGTGCTCTCTTTCGCCACTGTAAAAGTAACGTTCTTTCTCAGCCAAATATGTGCCTTACCTATGTGTATGTGTGTAAAGAATGCTGATGAGATATGAAACATAACCAGAAGTCAATGTGCATGCTGGCTGCCAACTGAATAGACAATAAACTAATCTTAGGGGTTCATATATTTGTAAATCTGACTCTGAAGGCATCAGTGCCTCATTAGCAATGAACCTCACCATACGTCACTGGACCGTTAAGAGTATTTTGAACTTTAACCCTTTGAGTCCTGTCCTCCCCAACGTTTTCACACTACCACCCTAGCCTCTCCAGCAATTTCCAATTTTGAACACCAAATATTTTGATTTATAAAAGTAAAATGTTATTATATGCCGATAATATGATTGTAAGGCACAATCTTTCAACAACAGATTGAAACTATAGAACATTCTCACAGTTGTCCTCATTTTCTATCATCCACTGTACAGAACCAAATGATAAAAACTGCACCTTTGAGCGATGTACTTCCAAACAGTTTTTAGTTCCAGAAGCAATGCACAAAAACACTTCCCATGATTTTCATGCTCTTACGATCAATGGTGCTGCGTCTCACCTTCCCCGCAGGACTCTCATTTCTGGTTTCAAGCACCAGCGGGCCCAGCGTAGATCTTTGCGGCACATCATATACAATATCACGGATCTCTGAACTACAATCAAAACAACTAACAAATAATTTTCCACCTGTAAAATAAAACTGGACCCAATGTAAGGCACTGCCCGAGAGGCCCACCCCTTGACTAAGGTGATTTAGTAGAATATGGTGCACCGAGGTCTAGTAGAGCAAGAACAGATACATGGCCTCTGTCTGCATTAACCTCTATGCTATCTGCTGCCCTAAGCAGAGCAGTTCCTGTATTGCGATTTGTTCTAAAACCTGACTGAAACATATCAAGAACAGAATATTTATTTAAGTAGTCATTTAATTGCTAAAAATTTGACTTAAAAAGGCAGGTTAGAAGTAGGTCTAAAGTTATCAAGTACAGAGGAGTCGAGATTATTTTTCTTAAGCAGGTGTTTAACTACTGCAGTCCCTAGGCAATCTGGGAAGACCCTGGTAGTTCACTATGTCGACTAAGCCATCAATTAGCACCTCCAAGATTTGTTTGAAAAGCCTGTTGGCACTCGGTCAAGGACACAAGTGGAAAGTTAGGGTGGAGAAATTATTCTTCTACGGAGTTCAGGAAAACCTACTTCAGTGAAGGAATCTAATTCTCTATAAAGAGCATGCTGGGGTTCAGTAGGATTCATTTTGAAGGGTCGTGTTACATTATTTCTCATATCATTTAGTTTGTTTTTTAACCCTTTCGTCCCTGACATCCTATTCCTAGTACATATATATGCAGCCGTTTTTGTAAAGCACAGGTACGTTTGCAGCTGTTAGTGCAGACTGGAGAGACTGGCATACAGTCCACAAAACACAGAAGTGAAAATGGACGCTTCCGGTCTGTGCGCACCACTTTCAATTTTATTTCTTCAAGAAGATTGAAGTATTTGGCAGCTACTTTATAATAATAGTGATATTTCTTTTGTTTTTTTTTCATTTTTGAGCTTCCAAGACACCCAAAAGATAGAATATCTCACAAAATCATTCTTCCAAAAAAACCCCAGAAAATCCAGGGCCGAAAGGGTTAAAAATGTGGCAAAAGCCTCACAAGGTTCACTGAAAATTGCATTTAATGAACTGGGTTTTGAAGACGATCAGTTGTTGAGAAATAAACCTTGGATTTCCAGCGTTATCATTTATAACTTTAGAAACTAAGGCTGCCTCTCAAAATGTACTGCTCTGTTATATTCAACTATATACTGTATACCCTGCCGTTCTTTCTTATATTCTGTAAGTGCCTTGAGCATGGGAAAGGCGCTATATAAATAAAAGGTATTATTATTATTATATGTACCTTTAATATTTCATAGTGGACTTTTATTTAGTTTTCCTCCAATTACGCTCAGCCCTATGGCATTTTCACTTAAGATTCGACACTCTGTGTGTTTTCCAAGGTATTTTAGTGTTAAAGGATTTCTAACAATTTTTTCAGGAGCCACTATGTTGGCTGCAGCTCTCAGCTTAGAAAAAAATATTATGAGAAATTTGTTTAGCTGATGGTTAAATAAGAGCACTAGCAGACCCCTTTTCTGAAGTGGTTTCAAACATGACCCATAATGCATTTTGCTTCTCCTAACCTTCTGCTAAACTCCTGTTTAAATAGACACAATTAAAAGTACTACTACTTTCCCTTCTGAGCTAATTTATAACATAGTGTCACAGACTCCACAAAGAGCCATAGCAAGGTTTGGAGCAGCCACCTGTATATTCATTTTCTGGCTGCAAAAGTTCCAAAAATAAATGACAGCACTGATGTGCATAAACTGGAGTCCAAAACAGAACGAAAGGTGAAGGCTTTTAAAGGTCAGGATAGGAAGTGATGTCAAAGGGGCCGGGATCGGAAGGGTCTTCAGCCATAGGCTCGAGCCTGGACATGACATTAAGGGGGCCGGAGCCGGCAAGGTCTTTCTCTATAGGTCCAGACCCAGGAGTAACGTCATCAGGGTCAGGTGGAACTTCTCTTGAATGGTCTGTAGGAAAGCGAGAAAAAGAGTCAATGCACTGTGCCACATCCTGGTCGGATTCGGAATTGCCCTCATTCAAACCCTTTAGCTGCCTCCCATGTGCACGTGTGTGACAATAGGTATAATGTTGGTCATGCTGTTTATTAAAAGCTTCAATTTTATATAATATTGTATAACACTTAAATTAATAAATTATTAGTCATTTTTAATTCACTGAAAAAAACTAAATTTAAATATGTCACTACTGGGCCCAGGTGACTCTCTGCTCCAATTAGCTGTTAATCAATAAAAACGATCCATGAATAACATTTCAGAGCCTGAAATATGAAATGGATGCCAGAGATAAGCCAGAGAGAAAAAAGACAATCATATTGTTTGTATTGTTCCTGATGTCACCAGACTTTATGATGGACATGTTGTTAGTTGTCTTTGTTCAGGTTTTTTTTATCAATAAAGTACAAGAAAACAACAAACCTGCCGAAAAACTGAAAGTAGTCAAGTGGAACGTGCTCATGGAGAGCGAACTGAACTATGAAGCAGCAGTGCTAACAACTGCACCGACATGCCCCCCATGAGAGTCTAATTAGTGCTGCAGGTTATAATTTATACAAGAACTACATCTTCATTTTGCGCCTGTTGACATGATCATCAGGCTTTGAATATTTCCAATTATTTTAGGAGATGAGACCATAACCTTGAAAACTGGAGCGTCGTCTAAATGAGTGCAAAAGCTAAATGTTCATGGAGTTGTCAGTTTTATTATTCCTGCCGTTTTGCTCTGAATTAAAGTCCTGATTAGCTTGTCATGAAGTTTGGGCTGGAAGGTGATGCACAAAATAAAGACTGATTGATAGTAAATGTCGTTCCCTTAGAATGCATCAATCAACTTCACAGGATGCTGATTTTATTTTTAATTTCAGAAATTCTGTGATCAGGACATGCTAAATGTGTTTAAGAGGGACTAATTGCTCAAATCACCTAATGGCTCAATAACTGCTTAGTTGTAAAAGAATAGACACAACAAAGTGAAAGGTTTGGGAATCCACCCCGTATACTTGAAAAGAGGTTGGTTTCGGTTTAAAAGACTTGAGCTCAAAGCAGAACTGAGGAAAAAACAAAAATGGCTGCCGCATATATTTGGTAGATGGGGAGTGATGCAATGGGAGAATGGTATTCTGGGAACAGGAAATGACATCAGAAGGAGGTGGGCTCTTGAGGACCGGAAGAGGATGTGATGTTGGCTGTCTTCTGAGGACCCGAAATGGTGTTAGGATGAGGGTTCTTCTGCTGATCTTCAAGGAATGAGGAGAAAAACGTAGAGGGCAGTGCCAACCCCTGGTCTGGTGGGAACATATGCTCATTTGAGCCCATAAAGTGTCTCCCAAGCGCATGTGTGTGGCACAGTCCATTGCTTATTTGCATTGAAAGTGATCTTAATGTATATTTAGAACAAGGAAAGGGGGACCACCTAAGAAGGGTGACCAGAGGATTGGCTCCAACTATAGGGGGATCACAATCCTCAGCATCCCCGGTAAGGTCTATTCAGGGGTGCTGGAGAAGAGAGTTCAGTCGATGGTCGAATCTTGGATTCAAGAGGAACAATACGGATTCTGTCCCTGCTGTCTACACCCTGGCCAAGATCCTGGAGGGGGTATAGGAGTTGCCCAACCAGTCCACATGCGTTTTGTGGATTTGGAGAAGGCATTCGACCGTGTCCCTTGAAGTATCCTGTGGAGTGTGCTCCAAGAGTACGGGGTACAAGGTTCGTTGTTACAAGCCATTCAGTTCCTGTACAGGAGGAGCAGGAGCTTGGTCCGCATTGCCGGTAATAAGTCAAACTCGTTTCCTGTTGAGGTTGGACTCCACCAGGGTTGACCTTTGTCCACGATTCTGTTCATAAGTTTTATGGACAGAATTTATAGGCGCAGCCAAGGAGCGGAGGGGGTCTGGTTCGGTGACCTCAGAATCTCGTCTCTGCTATTTGTGGATGACGTGGTTCTGTTGGCTTCATCAGACAGTGACCTCCAGCTCTCACTGGAGCGGTCCGCAGCCGAGTGTGAAGCGGCGGGGAGGAGAATCAGCACCTCTAAATCGGAGGCCATGGTTCTCAGTCAGAAAATTGTGGAATGCTCTCTCCGGGTTGGGAACACATTACTGCCTCAAGTGGAGGAGTTCGGGGTCTTGTTCACGAGTAAAGGAGGAATGGAGCAGGGGGCTGACAGACGGATCGGTGCGGCATCTTTTGTGGTGAAGAGAAAGCTGAGCCAAAAGGCGAGGCTGTCGATTTACCAGTCGATCTACATTCCTACCCTCACCTATGGCCACAAGCATTTGGTAGTGACCGAAAAAGCAAGATCATGGACACAAGTGGCCGAAGTGAGTTTTCTTCGCAGGGTGGGTGGAGTTTTCCTTAGAGATAGGGTGAGGAGTTCAGTTATGTGAGAGAGACTTGGAGTAGAGTCGCTGCTCCTCCGCATTGAGAGGAGTCAGTTGAAGTGGTTTGTGCATCTGGTCAGGATGCCTCCTGGACTCATCACTTTTATTCTGGGCATGTCCCACTGGGAGAAGGCCACGGGGCAGACTCAGGACATGCTGGAGGGATTATATCTCCTGGCTGGCATGGGAATGCCTCGGGGTCCCCCCAGAGGAGCTAGAGGAGGTCTGGGCTTCCCTGCTTAGGTTGCTGCCCCCGCAACCCAACCTCAGATAAGCGGTGGACAATGGATGGATGGATGGATGGACGGATAGAACAAGGAAGTGGCTGCACGTCTGTTGACCAAGCTGTGGTTGTGGGGTGGACTCCAGTTCTGGAAAACAGTGTGAGACCACTAATCTCACCTACGTTTTCTTATTTATTTTTTTTGGAGTACTAGAACATTATAGCCTGTGTTAGGCCTAGGATCAAGAAATGTTGCAGCCCATCATACTGAGTCCTAGCAACCCCTAGAGCTGCTGCAATCAATAACAGAGCTATAGGTGGCAGTAAGATGGTCAGGCCCGTCCAGCTGTTCATTTCAAGGTGTTAATATTTGAATAGATAGATAGACAGCAGGTTTATCTTGTTGTATCCTAAAAAGGAACATGCCGTTAGACATTGTTTGAGAATTATTCATTGTTCTATTTCTGAGTTTTAAAAATAAACACTAACAGGATGACTCAGCATCTCGTAGGCAGTAAAGATGAGAAATTCAGTCAGTTTTTCAAAGACTGGAGCAAATTCACTGGCTTTAATTTGTAGCAGTGCTACATGATTAATGTCTTCGTAAATGTATTTTGTGCTGAGTCCCGTCTTTCGTCGTGTTGTCCTGTTTACATGGTCTGTGTGTATGTGAATATGCTCCCCTGGAAACAAAAGGGAAAGGATAACACTGTGGAACTGTGGTCCCTCATGATAATTTGTCCTGTCAATCCCATCACCTGCATCCGGTCATTCGCTATTTAAATGAAAGGACAGCAAGGAAAAAAAAATCCTATTCTACTAGACCGCCAATTCACTACAGAGACAGGAGAAAACACCGATTCAAATCATTCACACTTTTGTCTACCTGCCACTTTCAATGCCTGACAACAACATCTTTGCACCGCAAAACCCTAAGGTTCTGGATTATGCCACGTACCAAGGATAAGCACGGTGAGACTGTTTGTTGTTGTTTGAGGAGAGAAGCAAGCCATCATTTTCATCCGTGTAATTTCCGTAGGACAATTTTTCCAGCTGAACCAGGTTCACAAACATTATCCATTTTCCATTAAATTTTCTCGACTTTTATGTGCGTTTTGTTCTTTCTGTGAGTCTTACTGAGTTCGTGTTCAGTGTGGGGTCAAGGGAGGGTTCCATCCATCCATTATCCAACCCGCTATATCCTAACCACAGGGTCACAGGGGTCTGTTGAAGCCAATCTCAGCCAGCACAGGGCGCAAGGCAGGAACCAAACCCTGGGCAAGGCGCCAGCCCACCGCAGTGCAAGGGAGGGTTTGTATTGTATATTAACTTTGTGCTGTACTTTTTCTTTTTATTATTACTTGGGTTGAATGTTATGTCGGCGTTGGTTGGGGTATGATATATATATATGTTTTTTGACTTATTTTTGATCATTGATTGGGGGAAGTTTATTTGGAAGAAGTACGGCCTGTTGGGTCTAACGTCCTCAACTTGCCAAGCCAGGGGTCTTGGTGGTGTAGCTGCCGGTTTTGGAGAGGGAGTCGGCTGTTACAAATTTAAGTAATGCACTCGCATCTCCTTCATTAATCTCCAGACCCTCTCCTGCTTTTACCACCCTGTCTGATCGAATCAGATGAAAACTGTCATGCATTACATAGAATATGAAAGACGTTTAAGCAGGTTCTCTGCAATCAACAAATGCCACAGTACCAAAACAGTCTGTGACTCACTTCAAGCTGATCACATATATAATTTCAGATTGACTGTATCACATAGGAATTTGGAGATATGTGAGATGAACTTTTCTTGAATTTAGTGTGTTTAACCACTTAATGGTGCTGACACATTACATTACTTGTATTGCTGCTAATTTTCCTTTGTACTGAAAATCTGATGCTTCATATTTCAGTGTCCAATAATAGTCAGCCAGCACTGATGGATTCCATTTGCCTTAATAGCACTTTTTCATCATTGTAATGTCCTGGTGAAACCATGTTTGTCAGTGACCTCACCAAGTAAAAGGTAGGGAAGAAGTCCAAGTGTGAAAGCAGAAAATGAACCATCAGCAACATGACACGCTTTCATTTTGTATGCTCGAAGCATGTTGTCAACCAGTAGTTTGGTGTTGCCAAGAAAATTCTCAACAACATCCTTGAATGCTGTCCATGTTTGTCATTGATGACGTGTCTGATTTGTGGACCAACAGAAATGCCTTTCTTAGCTGTTATCAGTTATCTGTGGAAACATCTGCCTCAAATAACGACCTCCTTATGGCAGCTAATTCTGGTTTAATCATTATTCTCATTGTTTTTGATCTGAGTGTGGCATTTGACACTATTTGTCACACTATTCTTCTCAACAGATTATCTTCGATTGGGATTACCCACAGTCCACTAGATTGGTTCAGATCTTATCTCTTAGGCCGCACTCAGTTCATTCAGCTTAAACCTTTCACATCCCAACCCAGCACTGTTACTTCAAGTGTGCCCACTCCTCTTCATTATTTACAGTATGTCCTTCCCCTCGGCAATATCTTTCATAAATAAAACATTAACTTCCACTGTTACGCTGATGACACCCAGCTTTACCTCACGAGCAAATCTACTTTTTTTTTCCACCCTGCTCGCTTATTGACTGAATAGCAGAAATCAAATCCTGGTTTTCTTAAAATTTTCTTAAATGAAATAGTAACAAAACTGAGGTTCTCTTCATTGGTACAAAATCAACATTATCCAAAACTGATCATTTTTCATTTGTTATTGATAATTCCTTTGTCTCCCCTTCCCCACAGGTTAAGAGTCTGGGTGTCATCCTTGACATTACTTTATCCTTTCAGTCCCACATCAATAACATCTCCAGGTCTGCATATTTCCACCTGCGTAACATTAATTGTATTCACCCCTTCCTCACTTCCAGACCACTGCTATCCTTGTTCATAGCCTTGTCAGGAGGGCTTGCACCTTCCCCAGACCATGTGGGGGTGACCAACCTGGTACCTTTGGGGGCCACGGGTACAGAGCTTTGAAGCTCCACCCTATAGGGACCCGTGGTCGCCGCCAGGGGGCGCCCCAATGCCTTGGAGACCCTGGACCTCAGCACTTTCCCACACCCAGAAGTACTGAGGGGAAGAAGAGCAGGGACACCCGGAGTGCTTCCGGGTATGCAGCTGGCACTTCCGCCACACTGGGGTGTGTCGGTGGGAGGTTGCCGGAACACACCTGGAGCACATCCGGGTGCTTATAAAAGGGGCCGCCTCCCTTCAGACAATGTCAAGAGTTGGAAGTGGAGTAGGAAAGAGCTCTGGAGGAAGCAAGGAGGCGGCTTGAAGAGTAGGAAGGCACTGTGTTTGGTTGGCCAGGACTTTGACGACTTTAGGGGTGTGTGGTGCACTTGAACTGTAAATATCTATAAACATAATTCACTAAGGGCACGCAAGACACTGAGCGCAAGCAAGACACTGAGGGAACGCAAGACAGTGAGCACAAGCAAGACAGAGCCCCACCTGCCAACTTTAAGACCATGGGATACACACGCATTTACTGTATAAATGGATATAAATAATTGCATGTAAACGATTCGCCAAAGTCTGTTGTATGTAAATGATACTGTTTAAAACGTTATTGTTCTTTTATCAGAAAACCCGGTTTCCACGTCTACCTGTATTAGTTTAAATGGAACTTTAACCACTCGCAATAGGGAGGACGCGCTGACTTATTGTGTCGACTGGGCGACATAGTGAATGCGGAGTTTATATATATATATATATATGTCTATGTTTTCCGTAGCCTGCTACAAGAAGGTACTCTCTCGACCATTGGCATTGGTTTCACTCCTTGCTATTTTCGTTATACTGCGACGGTGGTTTCCTATGCCTTTGTTATACTGAATTCCTTTCTCACCGTTTTCCGTTCCTATTCTTACACCCCGTATGCTACGGCAGGCTTCGGCTAGTAATGTACTTTGTATAATAAATGTGTTGTGGGTGTTACAAACGTGTCTGCCTGTCTGTGTCCGGGCCGGCTACCACATGATCCACAACCTTGCCCCTCCATATCTGTCTGACCTCCTCCATGTTGTCATTCCCTTCCATACCCTTAGATCCTCTTCTTCCATCCACTTGACTGTCCCCTTCATCCATCTTACCACTATGGGGAGCAGAGCATTCAGTTACTTTGCTCCCCAGCTTTGGAACTCACTACCATCTGAGCTTAGAAATATTGAATCATTTTCACTTTTGAAATCTAAACTTAAAACTCATCTGTTTAAGATTGCTTTTTCTCTTTGATTATAATTGCTTTGTCTGAATTCAATTTTTGTATTTTTAGCTTTGTTTATAATGTGTGTTTTATCTATTGTTCAAACTCCTTGAGTGTTTATAAAGAAGCCTACAAATAAATAAAATGTATTATTATTATGTGATGGATGGGTGGGGATTGTGCCCTACTGGGAGGCCTGGAGATGCAAGGGAACCAGATGAGGGACAATTCATGGGTTGCATCGGGGCCACAGGCTTGAGGCTTAGAAGCTCAACTCTGTTGGGATCTGTGGACACTGCCAGGGGGTGCCTGGCCAATTACGGAACCATGGTCTGTGGCACTTCCGGGCGCAGTATAAAAAAGGCTGCTTCACTCCATTCGGAGAGCTGGAGTCGGATGGCAGAGGATGGAGCTTGTGGGAGAGGAGTGGAGGCGGAAAAGGAAAAGAGAAGGAAAACAAAGGACTGTGAGTTTGGGCTGTTTGGTGCACTGTGCTGTGTGCAGGAAGAACTGCAAATAAAAACGCGTGTGTGTTTGGGACATTCTGAGTCCGTCTCTGTCTGTGTTCCGGGCGTCTTTCACAATTATTAAATACTAGCCATGTGCACCCAACTACGTTGCGCGTGTTAAAGTTGTCTGTGAAGTGCTCCCTGTTTTCCAGAACGTGCTGTTACGTTGTCATTCATTTTACCCACTGTCTTTCTTTCATTCAAATGTTACGTAGGCACGTACCTTTTATCTTCGGCAATCTCATTCTCTAACCAGGCCTCAGGAGCTAACCAGCGTAACACTGTCCACCATCCCTTTTGTTATTTCGGCACATTGTTGACATCCGTGAGTAACAACAACGTACTAAACTGGAAGGTGGTCTACGCATGCGTGGAATTCACAGACAAACAAAGATCAAGATCTAAATGAAGATTATATATAAAGATTAGTTAATTTAAAGCACAACAATCTGTTTAGTTTGAATGTCTGTGTTTTGAGGTGTGACTGGAGTACTACAGTCTTCAGTAGTATAAGCCTGGAGGAGATTCTTAATGCAATGCCTATGTTTTAGCTGTCTCTCTACTGCCATCTAGTGCTTCTTCTTCTAATTCATTCGCGGACAAACAAAAGATCAAGATCCAAATGAAGATTATATATAGAGATTCCAATCCTTCACCTGTCTTGTTCATCACTTTCAAAAAAATTTTCATCAGTCGAAGTTTAATATAAAGAGGAGGTGAAAATATCTTTGTTGGGTTGACAAGCAGTTTATGTGCCACACTTTTCAAGCGCTTATGGAGCAGCCAGTTCTTAATGTAATGAAGCACTTTAGCATGGCTGTCTCATTTGTAATATCCAAGCTGCATTCAGAGCAGCAGTGCCACTACTTTAAGTTCACCACTCATGTTCTAGCTGTAGTTGTTGCACTGTATGTACATGTGTTCTTATAACATGAAAGGAAAGCATACAGTTAGGTGACTGCAATAAAATAGAATGGGATAGTCATTTGCTTAATTATTTTATGAGCAGAAGTTCAAAATCCATAAGATACCAGAAACGTTCAGGAAACAAAATCTTCATGGTCCGTTGTTCTTCTACATCTGTTATTTCTGGCGGGCATGAGGCTTCAGAGGGCGACTGGAAGACCAGGACATAGTCAAAGAAACATAGCAAGGGTCAGAGTCAGTAACAGAACTATCACTAACATACAGTCGAAGTGAGAAGGAGTTCAAACCATAGAACATTTTTCATAAAAGGTTTCAAGAGATCTGGAATCAGTGTAGTCAGAGAGGGAAACTTACCCCTGGATGACCTTTCACCCCATCGCTTCGTGACTGACAGGCCATAACCTCTAAGGACACGCCCACTCCCGGACATTCCTGGCAATGGGAATTAAAAACAATGCTGTGAGAATGGCAGAGATATACAGTAATAGCCCATATCACAAAATCAAAAACTAAAAACTAAAAAATATGTATATATAGCTATATTTCAAAAACAAATGAACCCAATGGATACCTTGGGGCATGAAATTCCCCAGCAGAAGCAAACTATCTTCAAAACAGGAGTCCCTGACATCAACACGGTCTCTGTATTCTCTGCCATGCTGATGACTTACAATATCTTCACACATCAGGGCTAACACTGATCTGCCATCTCATTCTTTGCTGGAATGTTTTCCTGATTTCAACACTTGGTTGGATGCTAATATTTTCTTAAATTGAATGCTAATGAGACTGAAGTGTTGTTAATTGGCCCCAAGTCAATTTCCCCCAAGATTTCAGACATTTATGGTGTGTTGGTTCAAATTTCACAAGCCAGGCGTTGTGTTGAACTCCTCATTCACCTTTCAGCCTCATATAAGTTCACTTCACCAACACTACTCGTTTTTGCCCGTTACATAATTGAAGAGATGTGGTACCACTGCTGCGTCTTTCATTATGTCTCACTTTGACTATTGTAGTTCTCCTGTTTGTGACCTCCCTGTTATTGTAAAATCCAAAATGCATCTGCTGCAGTCTCACACATACTGAGAGTACAGGACACATCCGTCGTGTTCTTCACCATCTGCACTGGTGTTTCCAGGTGTGGACAAACTTGTTGTTGCCCTTCCACGAGAAAAGAAGAACTCACAATTGTCTCTGAAATAACTTGAAGCTGACCAAAGTCTTTGGCACCAATCCTTGTTTATTCCATATTTGACAAAAAATCAGACTTTGCTTTAGGGGTTTTGATTAAACACAATTTTTCAAATGATAACACAAATGAAAATGGCATGGACAAAAATGATGAGACTCTTAACCAAATATTTTGTTGCACAACCTTTAGAGGCAATCAGTGCAAAGAAGCGACTCCTGGAGCTCTCAGTGAGACTCCTGCACTCATCTCAGGTCGTTTGGCCCACTCTTCCTGAGCAAACTGCTCCAGCTCTGTCAGGTGGATTTCTGTCCTCGTGACTCACTGGTACTTCTGGGCTATGAGGAAAGCACGACTCCCCAGGCCTTCCTGCAGTGTCTCCAGGCTGTGAAGCCAAACTCCAAATCCCATAATGCCCAGCGGGAATCTGCTGCAGTGTAGTGTCTTGGGAGAGTCAATGTCTAAACATAGTTGCCTTACCCCATCCTTCCCTTCTCGGGGCATCCCGGTCGGGTTGAGCTGCTGGCCATCCCTTACAACCTTGAGCTTGGAGTTCTGCTTGTATCTCTTTGGAAGTCTCTTGGAGGCTTTTTATCTGCCACTCTCACTATCCTTCTGCCCATCCTGGAGTTGATTTTTCATTCAGGGTGGCTGGCTACAATCCATCCATCCATCCAACCATCCATTATCCAACCCGCTATATCCTAACACAGGCTCACGGGGGTCTGCTGGAGACAATCTCAGCCAACACAGGGCACAAGGCAGGAAACAAACCATGGACAGGGTGCCAGCCCACCGCAGGGCACACACCAACACCCACACACCAAGCACACACTAGTGACAATGCACCTCTTTTTACTGTGGGAGGAAACCCGCGCAGACACGGGGAGAACATGCAAACTTCATGCAGGGAGGACCTGGGAAGTGAACCTGGGTCTCCTTACTGTGAGGCAGCAGCGCTACCACTGTGCCACCGTGCCGCCGGGCTACAATCCAATGGACCTTAAATTTCTTAATAATATTTGCAACTTTTGTCGAAGGAACATTAAGCTGCTTGGAGATGGTCTTATAACCTTTGCCATTCACATGCTTGTCTATAATATTCTTGCTGATCTCCTCAGGCAACTCGCTCCTTTGCTTTTCTGGTCCATGTTCAGTGTGGGGCACACAATGACACCAAACAGTAGAGTGACTGCTGGTCTCCATTTAAATCATCTGAATGTCTGATTACATAATTAGAGACGTGTGAGTTACAAATTAAACAGCTAAATGCTTGAAAAATCGCTCAAATCCAATTATTTAGAAGCTTTTCTAGGGTTACCAACAAATGTGTCGAGGCCAGTTGCTTTGTTAATGAGTAATACTTGGTCTCCTTTTGCACTTGCCTTGCTTTACTCAGTGACATATCAAAGGCATGCAGAAGTAAATGGGACACCTGCTTTTCATTTTATTACTTTTCAGGAGGCATACAGCACTTTTTCAATGAGCTCTAAGGGAACCAAAAAGTTTGTCAAAATTTGTATCAAATATAAACTTGTACTCATTAGAACTTCAGAACAATCTAGATGAGAACAGGCCATTCAGCTCAAAAAAGCTCACTGTTCCTGTCCACTTAATTCTTCTAAAATAACATCAAGTCTACTTTTTAAAGTCCCTAAAGTCTTATTGTCTACCACACTACCTGGTCACTTATTTCATGTATCTGCTGTTCTCTGTGTAAAGAAAAACTTCCTAATGTTTGTGCAAAATGTACCCTCAACAAGTTTCCAACCGTGTCCCCGTGTTCTTGATGAACTCATCATCCTCTTTAATAAAACCCCTGTGTGCGTCCAGCTGTCTTCAAGTGTGTGTGTCTTCTAGTGAAGTGCAAATGCGCAGGGCCACACGGCACGTGTTCAGTCTCTTCCTGTGCATTCCCTGTGTGTGCAGAGAGAGAGAGAGACAGACATACAGGTGCGTGCGCGCGAGAGACAGACAGACAGACACGCAGGCCCGCCCGAGAGACAGACACACACACACACACACACACACACACACACACAAACAGGCGCACGCGTGCATTGTTGCAATGTTAATTTTCTTGGTTGTTTATTAGATTACGGATTTTTCAAATTTTCATTTTTTTCCCTGTGCTTAAAACTCATTAAAAAAGGTGTTTTTAGCGAGCGGGTCGTAAGGCTATAGCACGAACTCTTGCAGTGTTAGTTTTCTCTGTTGTTCAAGGTTTTCTTAGTGTTATTCAATGTTTTTACATTTAGTTTACTATTACTATGTGCATTCAATGGTATAATTGACTATATTTGAGCTTAAAATTTTTAAAAATATATATATATACATACAGTTCATACGGTCTGGAACGGATTAATTGTATTTACATACAATCCTATGAGGGAAATTACTTCGGTTCCACTGTATTACTGTCAGACAAAATTACAGGAATTTCACGGAAATACAAACCAGTATTACCGAGAGAGAAAATTAAAGGCACACAATACAGTGACGCATATTACAGCCACATACAAGGTCCCTTGCCATTTAATATAGACTGTTCATACTAATGTTTATGCACTACTGTTCTAGCGCCCGTTATTGTAATGGGCTTAATGTCTAGTTTTAAAATAACAGTCTCGATCCACTGGACTAATTGCCTTTATAATTTCAAACACTTTAGTCAGGTCTCCTCTTAATGTTCTTTTTCTTAAACTGTAAAGGCTCAGCTCTTTTAGTCTTTCTTTATAATTCATTCCCTGTAGCCCTGGAATCAGCCTAGTCGCTCTTCTCTGGACTTTGTCTAGGTCTGTTATGTCCTTTTTGTAGCCTGGAGACCAAAACTGCACACAGTATTGCAGATGAGGCCTCACTGGTGTGTTATAAAGGTTGAGCAGAACCTCCTGTAACTTGAACTCCACACATCAAGGCGCTATATAACTTGACATTCTGTTTGCCTTCTTAATGGCTTCTGAACACTGTCTGGCAGATGATAGCTTAGAGTCCACTACAACTCCTAAATCCTTCTCATAAGGTGTACTCTTGATTTTCAGACTTCCTGTTGTGTATTCAATCCTAACATTTTTACTTCCTACATGTAACACTTTACATTTACTAACATTAAATTTCATCTGCCACAAATCTGCCCGAGCCTGTATGCTGTTCCAGTCCCTCTGTCATGATTCAATGGATTTCATATATTCTGCCAAGCCACCTAACTTGGTACCATCTGCAGACTTAACCAGCTTATCCCTTATATTCCTATCCATATCATTTATATATATTAAAAATAGCAGCGGCCCTAGCACTGAGGTCATGAGGTCGCTGGAAAGGGGTGTGTGGTGTTCCCAATATCTGCAAAAGGACGAAGGTCCAAGTCTTTAGAGTCCTGATGCTTCCTGTCTTGCTATATGGTTGCAAGACATGGATGCTCTCCAGTGACCTGACACCAAGACTGGATTCCTTTGGTACTGTGTCTCTCTGGAAAATCCTTGGGTACTGTTGGTTTGACTTTGTGTTGCTCATGCAGTCCCGAATGAGGCACATCACCTGCATTGTGAGGGAGAGTCAGTTACGGCACTATGGCCATGTGGCGCGTTTCCCCGAGGGTGATCCGGCTCGTAAGATCCTCATTGTTGGGGACCCGAGCGGACTGCCCTGGGTGTTTGTTATAATACATTTTTCTTTAATATTTATGTCACTGTATCTGGACAACACTGTTAAGGGTCATTGTCACCCTCTCTGTGCCAGCTGTTATGAGTTTCATTCACATGTGCATGCTAAGTTTGGCACACAGGGGCTCAGCATTTAGAATTGCTAGCCAAGCATAGACTAGATAGCCAAAGACAACTGGAGGATTGTGTAGTCCGCTTAAACACAGTACAGTATTTCTGTCCTCTGTCAGTACAAAATCTTCTTTCCTTGTTGGGAGAATGAGAACCGGCATGTAGGCATTATGCTATTTCTGTATTTTGTGGAGGAGGAGTTCAGTCCCTACCTGCTCTTGTTTGGAGACAGAGAAGACCAGCAAGTGAAGCAGACAGTACTAAAAGGCTTGGACAACAGCCAAACCCTTCGAAGCTGTGTCGGACCTCCGTCTGAAAACCTTCTCAGCGTGGTGACGAAAAAATGGCAGACTGCGTAGATCCAGACTCCCACCTGGATAAAAGTCTGTCATATGCTTCCCGTCTGTAACCGCGTCAACCGTCAGTAAATGTAAGCTAAAGTATATTTATCTCAGGTGATTCTTATACTGCCGTAATCACGATGGGAGGGATATCGCCTTTTCTGTCATATTACTATATTGTTTAGTTACTTAATGTGCCGCAATTTCGAAAGAACACATTTCCGGAGAGCTAATGCCGGACAGCTAATGCCTCCAAAGGAAACAGGGTTGCAAACCGGGATCCCAAGTTGTTTCGTCGTGTAGTGGGTGCGGCAACGCACTGTACCAGTACATGCTCCCCAACTTGACTAGCACAGACCCCTATGGCTCACCACTCTTAATGTTGGCCAATTCCGATAAGGTTCCTCGTACCGTCACCATCTGCTTCCTGTGTCTGAACCAATTCTGCACCCATCTACAAACATCACCCTGAACTCCCATTCCTTTTAGTTTGATGCCCAACCTCTAATGAGGCACCTTATCAAATGCTTTCTGAAAGTCAAGATAAATAATATCATAAGCTCCACTTTGATCAAATCATTTTGTTGCCTCCTCATAGTTAGTAAAACACGACCTCCCTCTTCTGAACCCATGCTGACTGTTCAGTCATGACTTACGAGGTTTTACGTGGTCAGGCTCCATCACAGAGTATTTTGCCCAGCCGCTTTGTCACTAGACTCCACCACATGGTCATAGGTTCTCTGGCTCCTAATGGTATCAGAGATCAAGCCTTCTTCCTGGGATGACAGATCATTCAGTGTCATGGCCCCCAGTATCTGGAACTCCTTGCGTCAACATTCACGTGACCGCTCTTCACGATCTACTTTCAAAACTAGTTTGAGAACTTTTCTGTTTAAACAAAATCTTTCTTTAGTTTCAGATTTTTAACACTTACAGGATTTGACCTTAGTATTTTTTTGGCTTAGCATTTCTGTTTTGTTATTATTATTATTTGTTTATGGCTTCTTATGTTTTAAAAACTGCGTAAAAGTGTCCTTGACTTATGAATAAATGTGCAATCATTATTGCTATTATTATTATGCTGCTTCTCTAGACGTGTCACCCTGTCTTAATGGACATTTGGATTTGTCAGCTTAGGCAATAAGACTTAGTGAAATGAACACAGTCCGGTGGTTTTAGAATTTGAAGATGCTGACAGATGTGAGTTTTAAGGAACCTTGCTAACCCTCCCCTTCCTCTACAAATTTTTTAAATTGCCATCTTTGTGATTAGAGGTTTTTAAAATGAGTTTTATTCTTGTTAATACCAGATGAAAGCAGTGTTAACGCAGGCTGGCCTCTGTCTCCAACTGCCCAGTTAGCTGACATATTAATTAATTGCTGTCAACACACACTTGTCAAGTCGGGAATAAGCTGGGCTCGGATTTTTTAGAAATTGCAGAGGTGGCTGGAGACCAGCTCATCTCTCTTGATCTACCTGGACAGCTGGAGTGAAATGCTCAATGAGTCGTGGCTGCTCTGCAAGCCGTGGTTACTAATACCTCTGCCTGAAGTGCCGAGCGTCTGCTAAGGGGCATCCACAATCGCCTTCTTAGCCTCTGGCAGGCCTTCTGTAAGAAAATGCTACTTAACCCTTCTGCCCGTCTTCTTCTCTTTGGAGGAAGGAGTTTCAGCACAGCGAGCGCTGATGTAAATGTGCTGGACAGAGCCCAGGGGGGCCATCCAAATTAGGGAATCGTGTTTAGAAAAAGGAAGCATTGACCGAGCTGGCACCAAAATACCCTTCAGCGCTAAACTGACACAGGAAGTTGCTTCAATATTGACATTAATTGGCTAATTAATAAATAGTGCTCTGAGCTGTGTGGTTTACAGGAGCTTATGTGAAGACTGTCACACACAACGCGCCAGCCAAAAACACGGCCGTTCAGGGGAACATATGACACCCTCCCTCTGACGGCCTGAAATGGACTGCTTAGGCTGGGATGCCGTATCAAAATCTGTTCAATCCCGCTTTTTATTTTAGATAGTCACAGAGCTTTCAGGGGATTCTACTGAACAAAATAGCAAGGCCTCAATCATTGAAAATAATTGTGACTGCTAGACACAGCGGGGGAAAAAAAAGTGTTGGAAAATCCTAGGAGCTCTGGGTATTAATAGTTAGCTTCCCCTACAGGCATTCAGTCAGGGCGATGAGATGAATATTGCTTGGCACAGTCTGATGGGGTCCTCTGGGCCGCTTACTGAGATCTCATCCTCCAGATCGCAATGTTCATGGACCCCAAGTTACGAATGATCTATGCCATACTGAGCTTGGCAATTATTTGTGCCAATTACCAAAGCTTTCAATTTTCAAAAATGATAAAAGCTCTAAAGGGAGAGAGGATCAGTAAAACCTCTGGCCATAATACAACAGCACTGTTTCTTAAGATTTAAAGCTTTATTATCAAACTATATTTAAAAATATTAACAAAAACCCAAAAATCCTAAAAGAATGAATAAAGGCTGTCAGGAGCTCCTGGCTCAAAATACAACACACACACACACACACACACACACACAAAAATGAGGCTAACAAAATCTAAAAAGGAGCAAACAAAGGAGTGCTAACAGCTGCAACTCATTGTCAGAGGTGGCTGGGGTGGCGACCCGGCCGGGACGCCTAGGAGGACTGGAGGAGGACTTGCGCCTTCCCCAGACCATCTGGGGGTGACTGCCCTGGTTCCTTTGGGAGCCACAGGCACAGAGCTTTGAAGCTCCATCCTGTAGGGGCCCGTGGTCGCCACCAGGGGGTGCCCCCATGCCTTTGGAGCCCTGGACCTCAGCACTTCCGCCACACCAGGAAGTGCTGGAGGGAAGAGGAGCAGGTACACTGGGAGTGCTTCCGGGGTTGCAGCCGGCACTTCCGCCACACGGGGGTGTGTCCGTGGAAGATTGCCAGAACCCACCTGGAGCACATCCGGGTGATAACAAAAGGGGCTGCTTCCCTTCATTCAGGGCTGGAGTCGGGTGGAAGAAGGACTAAGCAGGAGAAGAGAGTGTGGAGGTGGTCTGAAGAAAGCATTGTGTGGCCAGGACTTTGGGGGGGTTTGTGATACACTTGAACTTGTATATATTTGTAAATAAACGTGTGGGGGTGGAAAACAACATGTCTGCCTGTCTGTGCCCAGGTTCTGTTCACACCATGAAACCAAAAAAGTATTACAAGCACATTGATGGCATTCAACCAGCAACAGACCTGACAGATGAAGGGACATATGACACACCGCAGTGAAGGCGAAAAGGAAACGGAGACATCTGCAACCCTTCTGTCAACCAGGAACATTTGCTATATGGGCATCTGTACGAGACACGGAGAGCAACCAAGATAGCAGCAGAAATGTGCAACTACAAGCTCTCTGCACTGGGGTTTGGTGAAACAGTTGGGTCAATGACGACTCAGGACAGGTGAACTACTACTGTATTCCAATCATGAAGAGGAGAAGGGCGTCCCCCTAAAAAGGAAGGTGTGGCCTTCATGCTGAGAATGGTGGTGCAACCAGAAGGCACTCATTGGGTGGGAAGATGAGGGACTCAGATTTATCACTTCTTCTTTTAACAGCAAAAAGAGGAAACTATATTTAAACATGGTTCTATACTGTAGCGGTACTACTGGGGAATGAAACTTCAATTCCCAGCAGTCCCTGCAGTGGCTCTGATTGGTCGCCTGCTGAGGGTGCAGGGGCTGCTGGGGACAAGGAAGCCGGCACAACATTTGAAAAGGGGGCCTGTTATGTGTTTTTTGTGTTTCGTGTCTGGAGTTGCCTGTCTGTTTGCCTACCCGTTTTTGATACTTGTGGATTCTTGTTTTGTTCTGGGTCGTCTCCTGTTTTGGGTGTATGGACTGTCTGATTGTCGTCCTGCGAAGAAAGGAGCGCTCCTGGAAATATCGGTAGGACTGTTCTTTAAATTCATATACAGCGTGCTGATCTCTGGACTATCTACCTCCATCAGCTCATTTCATCAGTTGCCATGTTCATGGACTTCATATTGTGTGGTCTTTGTTAGTAATTTGTGGTTGCTTAATTTGTGTTTTTTGTAATCGCCGTAAAGGGAACTGGGGTTGGATCATTATAGTCTGTGTAGTGATTTTTTGTTATTTATTGATTATTACATTCTGCCATTTCTGTTTTACTGCTGTTTGTTTATTGTCTTTGTGAAGGAGTGTGTGTGAGTCGGTGTATTCCTAGGATCCCCAGCAAAAAAAAAAAATCACTGTCATATCGATGGTGTGAATCTTAGCTGTTTTTTTAGTCCGCTACAGTGCTATACTCCTCAGAACGACAGCAGTGAACAGATAAAAAGACCGAAGAGCCGAAAGACATTCTAGACAACCTCAGGAAACAGAGATATAAACATCCAGAAAGGAGATTTCAGCACCAGAGAGGCAGCACACAACACAGGCTATGAAGACATCATGGATACACACAGGCCAGGTGAGGTGTTTGCAGACACCTGTGCTATGCTCAGGGCCAGCATCAGCATCATAGGCCCCTGTTTTGATAGCAATACAAAAACATACATCAACACCAGAAACACTGCGGGCACCTGTGCTCCTGGGGCCCTAGGCCATTATGCCCATACGTCAAGACAGCCCAGGATATGCTCAACTTTGTGAATGGCAGAAGCAGCTTCCTGCATGAAAAGATTCAGAAGGCAACGTGAGTGTCTCCTGACCATTTCACTGTAAACCAGATTAACCACATAGAGTGCTGTGCGAGTTCACACCTCACAAGAACGAGCTCAAAGTTCAGTTCACACAGATTGAAATGAATAAATTCACGTTCATAGTTCACCATTTCAGTTTTGAACTAGTTCATGTTCAGTTCATTTTGTATTTTTTATGGAGTGAGAATAAATGACCCATGAGTTTACTTTTTTCAATTTTGCATGCCTTATATTAGGCTATTACAGTGTTCTTGAATAAAATACAATACTTATGAAAACTTCTCTATATAAATACACTTTATTGAGTTATACCCAGCAACAAACACATATAACCATACAGTTAGGTCCATAAATATTTGGACAGAGACAACTTTTTTCTCATTTTGGTTCTGTACATCACCACAATGAATTTGAAATGAAACAACTCAGATGCAGTTGAAGTGCAGACTTTCAGCTTTAATTCAGTGGGTTGAACAAAAAGATTGCATAAAAATGTGAGGCAACTAAAGCATTTTTAACACAATCCCTTTATTTCAGGGGCTTAAAAGTAATTGGACAAATTAAATAACTGGAAATAAAATGTTCATTTCTAATACTTGGTTGAAAACCCTTTGCTGGCAATGCCAGCCTGAAGTCTTGAACTCATGGACATCACCAGATGCTGGGTTTCCTCCTTTTTAATGCTCTGCCAGGCCTTTACTGCAACGGCTTTCAGTTGCTGTTTGTTTGTGGGCCTTTCTGTCCAAAGTTTAGTCTTCAACAAGTGAAATACATGCTCAGTTGGGTTAAGATCAGGTGACTGACTTGGCCATTCAAGAATTTTCCACTTCTTTGCTTTAATAAACTCCTGGGTTGCTTTGGCTGTATGTTTTGGGTCATTGTCCATCTGTATCATGAAACGCCGGCAAATCAATTTGACTGCATTTAGCTGGATTTGAGCAGACAGTATGTCTCTGAACACCTCAGAATTCATTCGGCTGCTTCTGTCCTGTGTCACATCATCAATAAACACTAGTGTCCCAGTGCCACTGGCAGCCATGCACGCCAAGCCATCACACTGCCTGACTCCACCGTGTTTTACAGATGATGTGCTATGCTTTGGATAATGAGCTGTTCCACGCCTTCTCCATACTTTTTTCTTGCCATCATTCTGGTAGAGGTTGATCTTGGTTTCATCTGTCCAAAGAATGTTTTTCCAGAACTGTGCTGGCTTTTTAGATGTTCTTTAGCAAAGTCCAATCTAGCCTTTCTATTCTTGAGGCTTATGAGTGGCTTGCACCTTGCAGTGCACCCTCTGTATTTACTTTCATGCAGTCTTCTCTTTATGGTAGACTTGGATATCGATACGCCAACCCCTGGAGAGTGTTGTTCACTTGGTTGGCTGTTGTGAAGGGGTTTCTCTTCACCATGGAAATGATTCTGCGATCATCCACCACTGTTGTCTTCCGTGGACGTCCAGGTCTTTTTGCGTTGCTGAGTTCACCAGTGCTTGCTTTCTTTCTCAGGATGTACCAAACTGTAGATTTTGCCACTCGTAATATTGTAGCAATTTCTCGGATGGGTTTTTCTGTTTTTGCAGCTTAAGGATGGCTTCTTTCACCTGCATGGAGAGCTCCTTTGACCGCATGTTGTCTGTTCACAGCAAAATCTTCCGCATGCAAGCACCACACCTCAGATCAACTCCAGGCCTTTTATCTTCTTAATTGATAAGACATAACGACGGACTTGAGCACACCTGCCCATGAAATACCCATTGAGTCAATTGTCCAGTTACTTTTGAGCCCCTGAAATGAAGGGATTGTGTTAAAAAAAAAGCTTTAGTTGCCTCACATTGTTATGCAATCTTTTTGTTCACCCCACTGAATTAAAGCTGAAAGTCTGCACTTCAACTGCATCTGAGTTGTTTCATGTAAAATTCATTGTGGTAATGTACAGAACCAAAATGAGAAAAAAGTTGTCTCTGTCCAAATATTTATGGACCTAACTGTATATGCTAATATCCACCAGGTCAAATAAGAAGTTACATAGATGCAAGTATACATATAAATTACTGCTCTATTTCCAAGCGTGTGACACAAATTGTGCCCATAGAACCAGCGTGTAGGTGAACTAACCTATTACGCTGCTGTCAAGACGTCACATATTGCATGTCCAATGGAGAAAATATAAAGTGGCCTCGCGAAGTACAACGTTTTCCTAAAAGTGAAGGCTTCATCGCGTGCTCGTGTCAGCGGGGGTGCAGCTTAAGCACAAGCAGGCAGACACAGACAGCGCCTATTTAATTTTATGGTATTTTTTCCAAACACAAATAAATTTGTGCAAAAATCAATATTCTTAAAATTCCACTATTCGTGCTTATCTGAATACCGTATTCAAATTCACCTCTACCACTGTAGTACAGGGAAAGGCAAAACATTTAATCTGCACCTAAACCAGATCAAGAATGGCACATAAAACCGAACTAGCTCACGTTCACGTTCTTCACTTACAATTACGTTACATTAAGTTCTAAGAAAAATGAGCTTGTTCAATGAACGCACTCTTTTGAACTAGTTCATGCACAGTACTGACCACATATGCATCAGCAAGACAGTCAGGTGGATTCAGATCACCAACTGCTAACAGCGAAACTGAAACTGAAGCTGAGAAAACTTTCGACTGGCCAAGTTAGAAGGAAAGACAAGTTCAACAGGAGGTTTCTGCAAGCCACCATAATGACAGAGCAGTATATGATGGAGTTCTCAACAAGTTTCACATGTTACAGGAGTAAAGAGAAGAGGAAGACAATGCAATTATCAATAACCAATAGAAAAACATCGAAGACACCCTCAATACCACATGTGAAGAAGTCCTGGGATGAAAGAAGCAGCAACAGGAAGATCCAAGTAAGAAAAGAGAGGAAACCAGCCAGACAAGAACAACAAAAGCAGAGGTACGAGAAGATCAGCACACACACCTGAGTACTTACTGCCTGGGGACTGTCAGCACTGCGGCCATAGAGGAAGAGGAGGAGATCCTGATGAGGAGGTGGAGGTGGTTTAGTCACATGCTAAGAAAGTCAGGCGCCAACATCACAAAACAGGCCCTAACTTGCTTGGAACCCACAAGGGAATCATAAGCAAGGAAGACCAAGAAACCCTTGAAACAGAGACATTCATGCAAAAGTGAAAGAGTTGGGCCTGTGATGAGCGCAGTGAATGGTCATCGATCGGCTGGGCTCCAGGAGATGTGGAGGGCCTAAGCGAAGGTGCATCTAAAAAAGGCACCTTATGAGCAAACAACTCCACAATTAGGAAATCAGAAACCAAAAAACAGCGCAAAGAAAAGTCAAAAACAAGAACAAATCCACAAAACAAATTACTTATAATGGTGATTCTCCACAACGCAATGTTTAAGTGTAGGGCTGGACTTAAATAGGCAGTGGGCGCTCTTCCAGCAGTGTGTCATGTTGGCCCCGATTCTTGAAGCTCTATTATAAGGGGACAGGGCACATAATTAAATAGAGTAAAACATAAGGCAAACAAAACAATATTCACACCATTACATACAAAAGGACAAAAAAGAATGAATGACATAATATACACATTAATGATATTTAAAGAAAAACAAAACGATGACAGAAAATGAAAGTATACTTAAGCAAGGAATGAAACCCTGGCTAAAACACGACAAAGTCGAGTCAGTCAGAAATCTTAAAATCTGAAATCTTTAAAGAAGCGAAAGTCCAAATGTCAGAAAGTCTCAACACAATACTTACAAAAATGCCACATGGGAGACGAAAGTCAGAAGTAAACACCAATACAGCAGCAGCCATCCTGCGCTGTGTTGGGCGTTTAAACAGCGCCAGCTACAACATCAGGCGGTCCTGTCCCCTTAGTTCCAGGAAACCATAGTAACAGGATGCCAGCAAAAGGTAAAAAATATAGTCAGATTAACTCAAAGCATCGTCCCCTGTGCCTCTTATTTGAGAGCTGAAAACAAACTGGGGAAAGTAATTAAGGAAAAGCAGGGCAAATAGTGAAGAAAAACAAAATTGAAGATGCGCAGAGATTATCCATGGCTTCAAGGGGACATTTGGTTTAAAATACTGCAGAAAGAAAAAGCGATAAAGGCCTGACATGGTAGATGCGTTATGGAGCTCCAGGCGAAGATCAGAATCGATAGCTTTATAATTTCATGATGGTGTCTGGAAAGTGGGCAGCTCGGAGTGGTGTGTAAAAATAATGACCACAAAGCTGAGAAAGCTAAGACAAATGCCAGACCGGCTCGGGTGGATTCATATGCCAGAATACCAAGTACAGGGATTGTCATTCATGAACTGATAATCTGTAAAGGAGATAAAATTAAGGAGACAGGGGTCATTGACTCTCCGGAGCGAACTAAAATGACAGAACGATACACTCAGCTCGGCAGGAGCCAAGTCTCCGTCTGCATTTGTGGTTGTGGGTGATCAGAGGACGCTGAAGAATGCACCCATCCAGGAGGAGCTTGGGAAATTAATGAAGTTCTCTCTGAAAGAAAAAGAAAGGAATTAATTTGCATGTACTGTATATTCAATGATTTTGTTTTCACACTGTAGTTCAAGGGGGCACAATGGTTTCAGTGCTACTTTACAGCTTTAGGGAGTTGGGTTCAAATCCCAGCCCAGTCCCACAGTCTCCCTGTGTTCTTGTTCTTTTTATTTTTTTTTCACGTGTCAAAGATACACAGAGATGTGACTGTTCATAAATAAGTGGACTGGCATTTCCGAAAAAGCTGATTCCTGCCTGTAAATGATAAACCTGCACAAATAACTATAAAGAGTATTTTATTTTTCCAAAAGGGTTCAAATGATGCCTCCATCCATTGTAAACAAGGCGCTATATAGCGCCCGACCCGGCACAGAATACGCAGAGGCACGTGTTCACACTCAAAGGTATTTATTATTTTTCTTTCAGCCGTGGGCACACGTCTTCCTTGTGTCCCACCGGCCCAACACAGTCCAAAGCACAAACACACAAAAAAACCCAACACAAACCCACACTTTCCTGCTCCACCACTCCTCCCAGGCAACCTCGTCCTCTTCCTCCCGATTCTGGCCTCGATTGCTGGGAGGCAGGCCCTTTTATACCCCACCCGGAAGTGATCCAGGTGCCTGACCAGCTGGTTTTAATTGCACCTCCAGGTGGGGCTGATAAACCGTCCAGTGTGGTGGCTGGATCTCTGCAGCACCCCCTAGCGGCCACCCCATCTCCCAACCGGGTTGCTGTGGTGGACTCCATGTCCCATGGAGCCACGGGGGAGATTGAGGAGGAATCCATTGCCAGGGAGAGTGCCCCCAAGCACCCAGGGGGAGGTATTGCAAAGTCCATGATGGCTCCCCCGGGACGTATGCATCAGAGGCGTCCCGGCCGGGCATGGGACCCGGCTGTCCGTCACACCATATTCAAGTCCACATCCTAGCCCACTCTAGTTTACGGTCATGGGGAATAGATGCCAATTCTGGTACCAGTCCGGAAAAACAATTTACAGCTGCTTATTCATTCATTTCTTTTTCCATTAGTAGTTAACCAGTTTAGGGTCACTGGGGCAGTCAAGTCAAGTCAAGTCGGGGAGCATGCACTGGTACAGTGCATTGCCGCACCCACTACACGACAAAACAACTCGGGATCCCGGTTTGCAGCCCCCCAGGCAGACATGCGGTTTAGTCCCACCCTCCAGAAATGACCCTCTATCTGCCACAGCCAGGTGTTACGTGGGTGTCCCCTTGACCTAGTCCAGGCGCTCAGATCCCCATCAATGAGGGTCTTACGAGCCGGATCACCTTCAGGGAATCGCACCACATGGCTGTAGTGCCGTAATAATGCAGGTAATGTGCCTCATTCAGAACTCCATGAGCAACCGCTCATTAGACACAAAGTCAAACCTGGAGAGACACACATGAAGGAGTCCAGTCTTCATCTCAGGTCACTGGATAGCATCCATGTCTCGCAACCATAAAACAAGACAGGAAGCACCAGGACTCTAAAGACTTGGACCTTCGTCCTTTTGCAGATATCGGGAGCACCACACACCCCTTTCCATTGACCTCATGACCCCCCATGCTCTCCCAGTCCATCTACTGACTTCATAGTAAGAGTCACCAGAGACATTAATGTCACTGCTGAGGTAAGTAAACCTCTCGACGCGGTCAACACTCACTCCGCAGACAGACACACTGCTGATGGCCGTGCCCAAGAGGTCATTAAAGGCCTGGATGTTGGTTTTTATCAGGACACTCGCAAGTTCAGACACTCAGACTCCTCACTCAGTCTCTTGAGATCCACGATCAGAGCCTCCATTGACTCCGTGAAGATCACAGCATCATCAGCAAAGTCAAGATCCGTGAATCTTTCTTCACCAACAGATGCCCCACAGCCGCTGGACCCCATGACCCTGCCCAACACCCAGTCTATACAAGCATTGAACAGAGTAGGTCAAGGCTATCATTAAGTGTAAAGCACCCTCACATGCCCAGAAATGGTTCACAGAACATAATACACAGATACAAGGAAAAGAAAAACACAGGAACACGGAGAGAACATACAAACTCTACACGCCTGAGATTAATACCCAGTTGCTAGGCCACCATGCCACCCTACAAGGATTATGAATTAAATCTTATCAGAATTGGCCGATGTTAAGAGTGGTGTTCCAGAGGGGTCAATGCTAGGGCAGCTAATTTTAATATTTGTAAATAATTTGGATAGGAATATAAATAAGCGGGTTAGGTTTGCAGATGATAGCAAGCTTGGTGGATTGGCACATAATTGAGAATCTGTTGAATCTTTACAGAGGGATTTGGATGGCATACAGGCTTGGGCAGATTTGTGGCTAATGAAATGTAATGTCAGTAAATGTAAAGATTTACATGGAGGAATAAAAATGTTAGGTCTGAATACACAACAGGATGTCTGAAAATGAGAAGGATTTAGGAGTCTTAGTGGACTCTAAGTTATCGACATCCAGACAGTGTTCAGAAGCCATTACGAAGGCTAACAGAATGTCAGGTTATATAGCGCCTTGGTGTGTGGGGTACAAGTCCAAAGAGGTTAGGCACAAGCTTTATAACGCACTGGTGAGGCGCCATCTGGAGTACTGTGTGCAGTTTGGGTCACCAGGCTACAAAAAAGAAACAGTCGAGAGAAGAGCGACAAGGCTGATTTCAGGGCTACAGGAGATGAGTTAGGAGGAAAGATCAAAACAGCTAAAGAAGATTAAGAGGAGATGTGATCAAATGTGTGCAGCCTCACATTCATGCACTTTGACATCAGCAGTGGTAAGAACTGTGTCTTGTTACAAAATTATGGGACTCTTGGAGACTTCTTCCAACATCTTGCGCTCTGCTCTCAGGCTGAACTTACTGGTTCAGCCTGTCTTGGACAAGTTAGCAATGGTTTGAAATCTTAAAAAAATCTTTAAAGAGCTGAGCCTATAAAGTTTAAGCAAAAGAGAAAACCTGATTGAAGTTTTTAAAATTATGAAGGGAATTCGTCCAGTGGACCGAGACTGTAATTTTAAAATGAGTTCATCAAGAGCATGGAAACGCAATTGGAAACGTGTTGAGGGTAAATTTCACACAAACGTTAGGAAGATTTTCTTTACACAGAGAACAATAGACACTTGGAATAAATGACCAAGGAGACAATAGGAGTTTAGGGGGTTCACCGACAAAAGTGCGATAGACATATGCGCCCCGACTAAACCGCGACGGACAAAATCGCGAAGACAAAATCGCGAGAGAGGCCAAGAGAGTGAGACGCGTACGTGCGCATTATGTACACATTATGTGGTAGGTCATAACTGTTATGACTGCGAACAAATAACTCAGTCGAGGGTTGGCATAATGCGTCGTTACCAGCAGTCAGGCAGCCAGCAAGTCTAAATCCGCTCAACTATCAAGACGTCTTGCTGCAATTCTTCCTACATATGCAGGGCGTGATCTTAAGGACTATCTGCGTGTCGTGCTGATGGCATGCCGTGTCTCATAATATTGACTTCCAAAATAAACATTATTATATATGCTTTAAACTAGTAATTCATATTTAATGAAACTTTCGCGATTTTGTCGGAGTGATTTTGACGCCGCGTTTTAATCGGCGCTATTTTGTCGTCGCTCATATGTCTATGGCGCAAATGTCGGGTCACAGTTTAGGGACCTTTTGGAGGAGTTAAGTGGCTAGGACTAGCAAGCTGTGTTGGGCTGAATGGCCTGTTCGTGTCTAAAACATTTTTTAAAAAATTGAGTAAATTATGTTTGTAAATATGAAGTGAACATTCTTCCATTTACTGTTTCTGTCTGATGCTACTGACGTTAGTTTCATTTCAGCAGGAGCATCCACTGTGGAGTCTGCCTGTCCTCCTAATGGCTTTTTTTCGGGGTGCTCTGTTTTTCCCCATACCCCGAATATCTGATGTGTTGACTGGACTCGGTGAACTGGCTGGGTATAAATCTAAACACTTGGTGTCCCATCCGTGAATGGTTTCCTGGATTGTGTAAAAGAATTTTAAGCAAATGAAAAGTGATGCAGAGCCAAACCACCTGAACTTGATAAGTGGGATCCAAAAGAGGCAGTGAAGGCTTTGGACATCAGACGCTGAGGATTGTGGGTTCAAATTCTGCTACTGACCCTGAGCAAGTCACTTGACCTGCGTGTGGTCCAATTGGAAAAACCAAAAGAAATGGAACAAATTGTACCATAAATGTTGTAAGTCGTTTTGGATAAAGGTGTCAGCCGAATAAGTAAATGTAAATAGAAAGATGGATGAAGAGTTATTTTCAAAAAATAGAAACTGGAACAATTTGGTATCTCCCTGGGAACTAAAGCAGCGTTTTGAAACAGGAGAGCGAAGTCTTTAAAAGACACACTTCTGTCCATCCACCACTGAACCCACGTAAAGCAGTTCAGGGCTGCGCTGTCCAGACATGGCCCACCAGTCTGTCGCAGGGTAGATTCATTCGCACACACGCGCTCATACCATGTCAGCTTAGAGTCTCCAGCAGACTTACCATGCACACCTTTAGGATGGGGCGGCACGGTGGCACAGTGGGTAGCGCTGCTCCCTCACAGTTAGGAGACCTGGGTTTGCTTCCCTGCATGGAGTTTGCATGAGGGGACTGGGTGGTCTCTTGGTCTGGAATCCCTACAGATTTTTTTTTTTTTCTCCAGTCTTTTTTTGTTTTTTCTGTCCACCCTGGCCATCAGACCTTAAACTGTTAATTAATGTTGACTTATGTTTATTTTTTATTGTGTCTTCTATTTTTCTATTCTTCATTTTGTAAAGCACTTTGAGCTACATTTTTTTGTATGAAAATCCATCCATCCATTTTCTAACCCACTGAATCCGAACACAGGGTCACGGGGTCTGCTGGAGCCAATCCAGGCAGGGCACAAGTCAGGACCAATCCAGGGCAGGACACACACAAACACACCCACACACCAAGCACACACTAGGGCCAATTTAGAATCGCCAATCCACCTAACCGGCATGTCTTTGGATTGTGGGAGGGAGGAAACCCACGCAGACACGGGAGAACATGCAAACTCCACGCAGGGAGGACCCGGGAAGCGAACCCAGGTCTCCTAACTGCGAGGCAGCAGCGCTACCACTGCGGCACCGTGCCGCCTTGTATGAAAATGTGCCATATAAATAAATGTTGTTGTTCTCCCCGTGTCTGTGTGGGTTTCTTCCCACAGTCCAAAGACATGCAGGTGATCCTAAATTGTTCCTGGTCTGTGTGCCCTGCCCAGGATTTGTTTCCTGCCTTGCACCCTGGGATTGGCTCCTGCAGACCCCCGAGACCCTGTGTTCAGATATAGCGGGGTGGATGATGACTGACTGACTGACCTTTAGGATGAGACCTAAGAGTAAAAGATGGCCGGACGTGGGGAAAAGGTGCAAATGTCACTGAGGCAGTAATCAGGTGTAGGATTTGAACCCAGGACTATCCACTTGCAAGGCATCAGGCCTTAAATATCTTGTGAGGTGATAACTGCCGGTGCTTATGGGCTCTCTGCAGTTTTACCTCAAGATGCTGATTTGAAAATCGCTTTATAGAAGAGAAAACAATATTTTTATACCCTCAACATCAGGCATCTGAAAGTCTGTTGTTACACTTTTATAATATATTCTCTCTCATTTCCATCCTTGTTTTTGAAGCTTGTAAGTGATCGGAAATTATTTCTCAAAAGTTAATAACCCCCATTGTGAAGCAGTTAAGTGGGAAATAGATTGATGGAGCAGAAAGATTAGGATTTTCATTAAAGCTATTGAGATGAAGTGCTTGCGGCTCACATGAGGGCCCTGCTCCGCCATCTGGGAAATGACAATGTGTGCTCAATTTAAAGAGGAAAAATAGCTTTGAGAAGATGAATGAAGAATTGAAAGGAGTGTCTTCCGTCTGCCTTTCTTCTTTCACTGGCTGCACCAAGCTCGGTTTAATCGAATCTCATTTGGTATGCCAGCCATGATGTGCCCACCAGCAGCCAGTGTCCCTGAGCATGCATAAAACATATTGTGGGTGGTGGGAGAGGAGCCGAGCTGGCGGGGTGCCCTCACCCTAGGAAGAAGAACTGGTGCCATGCTTGATGCTTGGGTATGCTGTTTACTAATCAAAAAAAAAAAAAAAAGAGTAAAGAAGGAAAGAAGGAAGGTGGGGGGCTCAAGTGAGGGAAACACATCTCTGTAGATAATTCACAACATCACATTTTCAGGTCTACTTAATCCAATTTAGGGTCACGCTCTGAGCCCCAGTGCCCACTCATACACAGCAGCCAATTTCGAGTTTCCCTTTAACCCATCCGGCACAGTTTTTGTGGGTATGAGAGGAAAAACTGGGGCATCAGGGGTAAACCCATACAGACGTAAGGATAAAGTGAAAAATGTTCATGAACAACAGACGCATTTACATGTGCCTCAATAACCCGGTTATTCACAGAAACCTGGTTTCTGAAATGCCACGTTAAGGCTTATTCCAGTTAAAGAAGCCTCTGAGCAACCTGCTTAACAGAAGAAGATTTCTCTGCAAATATCCTGATTATGCAGGCCATGTAAACCCTTAACCAGGTTACAGTTAAGGATTTAGTGGTCTGCGCGTGTCCATTGCATTCTCTCAGCCTGTGCGTGTGTTTGCGTTGCACACAGTTGTAGAAGCGTCCATGAAATACATTTCCAGAGGCAAATGTCTGGGCGACTGCATTGCGCTTGATCTTGGCTGAAACAGTCTGTCTCAAAATTTCCTAAATCAATACATTCATGATGATGAGCTGATTGTACAGTGCTAAACTCAGCAAATCAATCTCGAGAGCAGCATTGGGGCTAATACGTTGAAAGCAACACGCGTTATGTAGTCCGATTACTTTTTAAAATAATGAGTAAACTAACGAAATACTTACCTTATTTAAGTACAAATACCTGCTTGTTATTACTCCAGCAGGACTGGGTGTGGGTGGCACGGTGGCCCACCAGTCTATCGCAGGGTAGATTCATTCGCACACACGTGCTCATACCATCTCAGCTTAGAGTCTCCAGCAGACTTACCATGCACACCTTTAGGATGAGAAAGGCACGGTGGCACAGTGGGTAGCGCTGCTGGCTCGCAGTTAGGAGACCCGGGTTCACTTCCCATGTTCTCCCCGTGTCTGCGTGGGTTTCCTCCCACAGTCCAAAGACATGCAGGTTAGGTGCATTGGCGATTCTAAATTGTCTCATGTGTGTGCCCTGCGATGGGCTGGCGCACTGCCCGGGGGTTTGATTCCTGCCTTGCGCCCTGTGTTGGCTGGGGCTGGCTCCAGCAGCCCCCCGTGACCCTGTAGTTAGGATATAGCGGGTTGGATAATGAATGGATGGATGGATGGACTGGGTGTAAGACAAGAAGCACACACACCGGGCCTGGTCACTCGCTGTGCTCAAACACTCCGCCATGCAGAAAAGAGTTTGCTGAGTGCAATCCGCTTACAGAAACCTACAAAAAAAATATGAATTTGATAAACATATTTATAAAAACACAAGACATTTATCACAGGTGTCAGGCTCATTTTTGGATTCCGGTGGCCGACGATGACATGTAACTCCTTTTTGTGCAGCTTAATGACATTGGAGCTTTTTGATGAAGGAGAACTCCAGAAGATTACCTGCTCATATAAAACCGGATTTTAAGAAGCTTGGTTTCTGTCTTAATCTGGTGATGTTGTGCATAAGGACAACAACAACAATATTTATTTCTATCGCACATTTTCATACAAACAATGTAGTTCAAGTGCTTTACATGATGAAGAATGAGAAAAAAGACAAAACAATTAAAATTAGGGAACACTAATTAGCATAGAATAAAAGTAAGGGAGGAGAGAAAAAAACAAATTTAAACTCCAGACAGCTGGAGAAAAAAAAAAAAAATCTACAGGGGGCACTGAGGCCACGAGACCACCCAGCCCCCTCTAGGCATTCTACCTAACATAAATGACCTCAATCAGCCCTCATTGTATTCAGGGCTCTCATGGAAGAACTTGATGACGATGGTCATGTGGACTTCTGGCCTTTAATCCATCAGTGTGGGGACATCACGGCGCTTTGATCAGGTGGTGGTGGCACAGATCACCACCACAGAAAACCGGAAAAAGAACAGGAGAGAAAGTAGGGGTTAGTACGGATTACGGAGCCACCAGGAATGACAATGATAATTAACTGAATATACAGAGCATCAGGATTTAACTAAGATGAAGCTATGAGAAAGCCATGTTAAAGTAATGTGCTTTCAGCAGTGTTTTAAAGTGCTCCGCGGTATTAGCCTGGTGAATTTCTATTGGCATATACGCACTCCCTGAAAATGAATGGGCTTTGAACCTAGCATGCCAGGTCCATAAAGCAGCAGCAGCAGCAGCAGCAGCACTAACTGGAAGATATTTCAATGCAATTCAATTAATTGTTGTGTAGCATCCTTCATTAAGATTGCTTACACATATTCACGATTATAATTGATGTCACCTCATGGGGGTGCTCCGATCACCAGAAAGAAAACCAATGCTATCAGCAAGTTGTCTTCTATGAATAAAAACACAATTTATTCAAATTAATGTAAGCAATGCAGTTCAATTCAAGCTTACCAGGAATGTTGCAAGCCAACAAATTATAAATATGTCGTCACAATAACAGTCCACAGACATCAAAAAGGTTTGGGGCATCCACCCGTATATTATGCCCTGGCTGCAAATGGGTAATTTAGGTTGAGTTGCTCACAGGTTTGAGTCCAAAACAAAACTGATTTGGACAAGAAGTGACATCATCGGGCCCGGAACTGAAAGTGATGTCGTCATGGCTGGAAGTGACATCATCAACAGTGCCGGAAACGGAGGTAACATCTTTGGGACCGGAAGTGACGTCATTAATAGCGCTGGTACCAGTAGTGACGTCATCAATAGCGCCGGTGCCAGAAGTGATGTCATCAATGGCACCAGGACCTGGTGGGAGTTCCCGTGGATGGGCTGCAGAGGATTGAGAGAGAAAGTCAGTGCAGCTCGCCACCGCCTGGTCTGGTGTGGTACTGCTATTATTCAGGCCCTTTAGCTGCCTCCCAATCACACGTGTGTGACAATGTTTTTTAAAAGTTGGATGTTGGCTGATTTCTCCCCTTTCCGTTGCTCCTTTAAGAGGTCTCTCTTGGGTCGTATGCGTTCTGCTATCTGAAGGTAAAGCAGATGTATTTTTTCAATGGAAGATCAGGAGATGAAACATAATTTAAAAAGGTAGGTTGATGTGCTTCTGCTGGGGTCACAACTCTGGCTAAAGTGTAATTCCATTCTTTTTGTTAATCTTTAAATATTATCATTTTGTATGTTACTATATGGGCGGCACGGTGGAGCAGTGGTAGCACTGCTGCCACACAGTTAGGAGACCCGGGTTCGCTTCCTGGGTCCTCCCTGCGTGGAGTTTGCATGTTCTCCCCGTGTCTGCGTGGGTTTCCTCCCACAATCCAAAGACATGCAGGTTAGGTGGATTGGTGATTCTAAATTGGCCCGGGTGTGTTTGTGTGTGTCCTGCGGTGGGTTGGCACCCTGCCCAGGATTGGTTCCTGCCTTGTGCCCTGTGTTGGCTGGGATTGGCTCCAGCAGACCCCCGTGACCCTATTCGGATTCAGCGGGTTAGACAATGAATGGATGTTACTGTATTTCATTGATTATATTCTTTGTCCTTTTGTAGGTTATGTTTTGAATACTGCTTTGTTTTTTAATTATTTAGTAAGTATATATTATGTTTTTAATTATGTGACCTGTCCCCTTAGTACAGAGTCTGAATTGCACAAGGAGGCCAAGCAATCTGTCACATGTAGTAAAAGTAAATTTGATACCAGACACATTCATACACACATGAACACACAAACTGTATCAGAAAGAGAGTAAAACAGCAATTCTGATGATTAACACAAACCATATCAAGACAAGATAACGTCCATTAACATTCATTTGATCATTTAGACTTAACAGCACTGTCTTTCATCTGGTGTTTGCACGTTCTCATATTTTTCTAGTTACCCGGATTTCTGCCCTCCTGCTGCAAATGTGAGTGTTAGGTTAACTGCCAAATCGAGGGAAGGGTGAACGAGCGTGAGTGTCTGCGTCAGAGTGCCCTTAATTCAGGGACAGTTCCTACCTTGTGCCTGTTACTTCCAGAATTCAAAAAAATGAATGGATGACTAGTTTTAAGCTCAAATGCAGGAACACTCGCTGTAGGGATGACCTCAATTAAACATTTTGAGGAGGCTCTGATTATATATTTTTTTAAAGTAAGTTATGTTTTGCTCTGGCAAAACTGATGTCACATTTCTGAGGGTCTTTTATTCCCATCCTTGATCGTTGTGTGATGTAGAAACTTCCCTAAAGATGTACATATCAGGTTAGCCAGAGAATCAAACTGTGCCTTGCAGTAAAGCAGCGTTCCACTGAGTGTTGGGTCCTGCTTTGTGTGTGTTGTCAAAATAAGCTGAGGCTCTGAAAACTCTTTAATGCAAAGCGAGCCTTCCTACTGTAGGTGTATTGATTGTGTTCTGCTTTGTCACTTTGAATGACAAAATATTGACTTTCTTTTAATGTCACTCATATCTAAGCTGGACTGATGAACACTGAGAGTCTGCACCACTCAGCTCCAGGCTAGGCCTCAAATAAGCTATAACTGAATTGGGAATAATATATATATACTGTATTTGGCAGACGGCCAGCTGCTGAACCCAGCCAGGATGCCCATTAACATCTGTGGCAGAGCGATGGGCATTAAGCAAACTCATGTCAGTCATGAAGAATCCACTGAACAGTGTCATCTCCAGGCAGAGGAGTAGCTTCAGTGACAGACTTTTGTCACTGTCCTGCTCCACTGACAGACTAAGCAGATCGTTCCTCTCCCACACTATGCAACTCTTCAATTCCACCCGGGGGAGTAAATGCTAACATTACTCACAGTTATTATCTGCTTTTACATGCACTTTTATTACTCTTTAATTTAATATTGTTTTTTGTATCAGTATACTGCTGCTGGATTATGTGAATTTCCCCTTGGGATTAATAAAGGATCTATCTATCTATCTATCTATCTATCTATCTATCTATCTATCTATCTATCTATCTATCTATCTATCTATCTATCTATCATAGAGGAGAAAGATGGGGGAAAGCAGCTTCTGAGGGACACTACTTCCCCCCGGATGTCCCTGTAACATAGCGGTACCCCTGATTACCGCTGGGCACCATGGGATTTGGAGTTCAGCTTCACATCCCTGCTGGGTAATGTGGGTGCCATCAGGAGATGCTGCAGGGAGACCCAAGAGCCTTTATTTCCCGTATAGCCCGGAAGTACTTTGAAGTCATGGGGACAGAAACACAGAAGTACTTCTGGGCTGAAGCAAAATACAATTCTCCATCTGACCCTGAAGTGCAGACGAGTCACGTGGCTGGAAGGACAGAAGCACTTCCGGGTCAAAGACCATTTAAAGGACTGGTGGAGACCCAGCAGGCGAACTGGTTGGGAGGAGTGCAGTAGAGATTTGTGCTGATTATTGGTGTTTGCCTGTTTATGGTGGTGAAGGTGCTTCAGGACACTCTTTTAAGAAGAAAAAGAATAAAAAGAATACTTCTTGGTGCTTTTACCCTGTGTCAGTGTCTGTCTGTTGGGTCTAATGGGGCAACAGTGACCCCTGGTCTTCACAATATATATTTATTGTGGTGGGTGGCTGGTGGTGGTACCCAGCCAGGACGCCCAGGAGGACCGGAGGGGGGCTTGCGCCTCCTCCAGACCACGAGGGGGCGACCACCCTGGTTGTGTTGGGGGCGCTCCGGTGCCTGAAGAACCCTGGACCTCAGCACTTCCACCACACCAAGAAGTGCTGGGGGGAAGAAGACTGGGGACACCTGGAGGGCTTCCGGGTGTGTGCAGCTGGCACTTCCGCCACACGGAGGTGTGTCCGTGGAGCCTATCCGGTCTGCTATATAGGGGGCCGCCTCCCTGCATTCGAGAGGAAGAGTCGGGTGGAAGAGGACAGAGCTGAGAGAGGAGTGGAGGTGGCCAGAAGGAAGGCACTAGAGACTGTGAGGCCTGGACTTTGGGGGATCGGTGCTGGAAGCACTGGGTTGTGCACTGAACTTTATTGTAAATACTGTTAATAAATATGAGTGTGTTGTCCGTCTGTCTGTGTCCGGGTCCTGTTCCACAATATATATATACTGTGACAGGCGGCTGGGGCCCATGCCCGACCGGGACACCTCTGCAGCATATGTTCTGGGGGAACAAGGATGGGAGATCCAATACCTCCCCCTGGACGCTAGATGGCAGCCTCCCTGAGTTAGAGTGGTGCCTCGGACTTCCGCGGGGTTTCATGGGGTTTGGAGTGTGGTGCAGCCCTTTTGGGTTCCACAGGCGCTGCCAGGGGGTGCTGTAATGGGAAATGCTGGGCCCTTCTGGGCAGTAATTTCGCCACACCCAGAAGTACAGCTGGGTGTTGCCAATCAAGCACCTGGAGCACTAAAAGGTGCCAGCAACCACAACTCAGGAATCGGGAGGAAGAGGACGAGGTTTCTTTTTCTGGTTTCTTTGTGGTGGTGGCCTGCGCCACCACCACCTACTCAAAGCTTCATGATGCTCCAACAATGATGGACGGATTAAAAAAATGTTGTTGTTGGTTGCCTGGGAGGAGTGCTGGTGGAAGAAGAAGAAAAGTGTGCTTTGCTTTGTGTTTTATTTGGTCTGTTTGTGCTTGGGACTGTGTACTGCCTGTGGGACACGGGGAAGACGTATCCAGTCTGTGTCGGTTCGGGCGCCTATATAGCACCTTTCACTATACAGTGGTGTGAAAAACTATTTGCCCCCTTCCTGATTTCTTATTCTTTTAAATGTTTATCACACGAAATGTTTCTGATCATCAAGCACATTTAACCATTAGTCAAATATAACACAAGTAAACGCAAAATGCAGTTTTTAAATGATGTTTTTTATTATTTAGGGAGAAAAAAAATCCAAACCTACATGGCCCTGTGTGAAAAAGTAATTGCCCCCTAGTTCAAAAATAACCTAACTGTGGTGTATCACACCTGAGTTCAATTTCCGTAGCCACCCCCAGGCCTGATTACTGCCACACCTGTTTCAATCAAGAAATCACTTAAATAGGAGCTGCCTGACACAGAGAAGTAGACCAAAAGCACCTCAAAAGCTAGACATCATGCCAAGATCCAAAGAAATTCAGGAACAAATGAGAACAGAAGTAATTGAGATCTATCAGTCTGGTAAAGGTTATAAAGCCATTTCTAAAGCTTTGGGACTCCAGCGAACCACAGTGAGAGCCATTATACACAAATGGCAAAAACATGGAACTGTGGTGAACCTTCCCAGGAGTGGCCAGCCGACCAAAATTACCCCAAGAGCGCAGAGACGACTCATCCGAGAGGTCACAAAAGACCCCAGGACAACGTCTAAAGAACTGCAGGCCTCACTTGCCTCAATTAAGGTCAGTGTTCACGACTCCACCATAAGAAAGAGACTGGGCAAAAACGGCCTGCATGGCAGATTTCCAAGACGCAAAACCATTGTTAAGCAAAAAGAACATTAGGGCTCGTCTCAATTTGGCTAAGAAACATCTCAATGATTGCCAAGACTTTTGGGATAATACCTTGTGGACTGATGAGACAAAAGTTGAACTTTTTGGAAGGCAAATGTCCCGTTACATCTGGCGTAAAAGGAATACAGCATTTCAGAAAAAGAACATCATACCAACAGTAAAATATGGTGGTGGTAGTGTGATGGTCTGGGGTTGTTTTGCTGCTTCAGGACCTGGAAGGTTTGCTATGATAGATGGAACCATGAATTCTACTGTCTACCAAAAATCCTGAAGGAGAATGTCCGCCATCTGTTCGTCAACTCAAGCTGAAGCGATCTTGGGTGCTGCAACAGGACAATGACCCAAAACACACCAGCAAATCTACCTCTGAATGGCTAAAGAAAAACAAAATGAAGACTTTGGAGTGGCCTAGTCAAAGTCCTGACCTAAATCCAATTGAGATGCTATGGCATGACCTTAAAAAGGCTAGAAAACCCTCAAATAAAGCTGAATTACAACAATTCTGCAAAGATGAGTGGGCCAAAATTCCTCCAGAGCGCTGTAAAAGACTCATTGCAAGTTATCACAAACAGTTAATGCTGCTAAGGGTGGCCCAACCAGTTATTAGGTTCGGGGGGCAATTACTTTTTCACACAGGGCCATGTAGGTTTGGATTTTTTCTCCCTAAATAATAAAACCATCATTTAAAAACTGCATTTTGTGTTTACTTGTGTTATATTTGACTAATGGTTAAATGTGTTTGATGATCAGAAACATTTTGTTTGACAAACATGCAAAAGAATAAGAAATCAGGAAGGGGGCAAATAGTTTTTCAGACCACTGTATATATATATATATATAAATATATATACAGTGTTAATATTACACATTCATTATATATTTAAAGTCATGGAAAACCAGAGCATTGGGCACAATGAACATGGATGGCACTTGTCTATTGCTATGAATATATATCGATTTTTAAAATATATTTATTTCATTCATCCACATGTGTTCTTGCTGAAAGATCTGCGGGGTGGCTATTTGAAATAAAGATGATGCTTTTGTGGTGGGCTCTGTCTCGTGGATGAATGAAGAATTCAGGTTAGTTTCCCCTTAAGTGACTCAGTGATGTAACCTGCCTGAGAACTAACTTTGTGAATGTCAGACCTGGGTTCAAATGTAGATGTCAACAGGACCAATGTTGAGGGTTCACTGGAATGGGCCAAAGTGGAGTTCTGTTACTTACTCAAATCTCACTACAAAGGTCGAAGGATATAACTCAGCAGAGACTAGTTTGTGTGTCTCTTCCTTATTATTCCATTTATTTTCAGTCCCACTTTTCCAGTTCACGGTTATGGAGAGCTGGTGCCAGGAAGTGGTTTCTGCAGAAGTGATCAGAATCCCTGGAGCTGCCTGCTGGACAGGTAGAGCCTTCATTAGCTATCTGGAGTGATTGGAAGGGGCCAGTGGGTATTCCTCCTGTTCCTCAAATAGCATGGGCGCAAGTGCTGAAGGAGGACAGCACAGTGTAGCAGCTGCAGTATCACATGGCATCTGCAATGCAAATATTGTTTGTCACTTTCCAGAATATAAGACATGGAGACAGATATTATGAGCCACCGTTATGAGAGAGCCCATTGCCTTTTACATTAAATAACTTTCTGCTGCTGTTTTAGAGTGTGACTCTGCTATTAGGATGCACACCCGCTTCCTGCTGTCAAGACCACAACTCACGTCTAGAAGGAGGGCCTATGCCCTAATCACATATTAGATACTTTATTAGAGCCCCATAGACAATGTGTTACACATGTCAAAAGAACAACGACAACAAAATAAATAAAAAAGGAAAAGGACACAAACCATTAACCACAAACATAAAAAGTTTTATATCAAAACCAATCAGAAATTCTACTGATGGCATCACTGACATCAGGGCTATAATTTACAAACATGCATAAAAGCAGCTTTATATTTTAGAAGGGTAAAAAGGAATGCAAATCAAAAATAGGAATAAAATAATAATGAACTATTTATCTTACTGAAAAAAGAAGTAAATAAATGTGTTTCATGCTTTCAGTAGATCCATTCCTGCCTTGCACCCCACGCTCTCTCGATAGGCTCTGGTCCCCCCGCTATGCTGAACTGGTTTAAGTGGGGATGGCAATGTTATTTGATGTTGTTTTCAATAAGTTAATGACATTTTTGATACTTTTCTTGTGCTTTTTTAAAATGTGGACCTGCTTTTGCGCGTGCCTGTTTTGTGTAGTAGTTATTTTTAAGAGTGACTGTTGTTTTTCAAGATGAAATTCCCAAAGATAGACGACTGATGATCGTTGTCTGTTTTAAGGCTGTCTCTTTCACCTGAAATGATCTTTTATTTCAATTTCTCCCTTTAGTATAAGCTTATAGGACTTGCACTTATTTACAAATATAATGCATTAACAGTACTGTATTTTGCTAAAGCATACAACATCTATATATATAATTCACTAAGGCAAGACACCCATGGAAAGCACGCCGGATGGGGCGTGGATTCACTAAGCCGCCGAAAAGTAAGACACCTATGGCGCACGCAGGGAGGAGCCACGCCCACCAACTCCAAGACCATTGGATACGACGACAACTCGCAGAGCCACGCCCACCAACTCGGACGCAACGACACAGAAAAAACGGCGTCATTTATATTTGTCTGTCGTAGGGGCCACATGCACACCTCCGAGCCACGTTGACTGTTCATAGAGGCGTGTTTCTCGCAGAGGTGAGTCGCCATATGCAGCGTGTAAAACGGTTTGTGAGGGGTATCTCAAGGGATCCTTAAAACATTCCTTTACAACTGAGGTTAAAACACAATGAAGTGAGCAGTCTTTAAAAACCGAGTTTTCGGTTACAACGCACGACCGCGTGCACCATAGCAAACTGTTTTACACGCTACATACAGCAATTCACATCCGCGACAAACATGCGTCTTCTTAGATGCTCCTGCAGGAACATGGAAAGTTTACGTGAGTCACAGGTGCATCTGGACTGTGCAAAGACGACAACGACTCAAGTGACGAGATGGAGGTGGGCACATGAGCGATGGCAGTCCGCCAGTTTTCAGTCACGGACGATTGTGTGTTGGTTCGTTCTGTGCATTGTTACAATGTTGCTTTTCTTGCTGATTTATTACATTGCCGATTTTTAATTGTTAATTTTCTCCCAGTGCTTAAAAATCATTAAAAAACCGGCCTGATTATGCGCCGTATGGTACGCCGCGGGTTGGCTAGTTTAAATATATTGAGTTTGCATTTAACACACAGCAAAACAAACTGAATCTAAATGATTAAAATCCTAACAAGGCTGAGTCTCTTAACATCAGACTTGAGATACGGCCAGTTGACAATGAAGGAGAGGAAAACTGAAACTGCAGCCAACCACAGTCATGGAGTATTTGGACCTCTGGGGGGGTTAACTTCCATTATAATGAACAAAGTCACAGTATGGATGACCAGGACCAACTGGCTGCCCTCCCATCTTCGTCATTCTATAATAGCACAAGTACGTGCTGGACAATGAAGGGTGCATACATTGAGTAAACCAACTGCCTGGCTAGCATGAGTGTCGACATAGGTGTGAACTCGGAGAGTGTGTTCAAAACTCAGCTAGATGTTGTTTTATAGAAATCAGGTGAATGGGATAAGTGAGCTTGTGAGCTTGGGCCGAATGTCTTGTCAATATTCTAGTAATGTTTTAATGTTCTAATGAATTTGCCGGATTCTGTATTTACTTTACTTCCAATAATCTGTGCTGTCATTTTGTTTCAGCATCGTCCTTTCATCATTCTTCACTGTGTGATAAACAACAACAACATTTATTTCTATAGCACGTTTTCATGCAAATGATATAGTCCAAAGTGCTTTACAGGATGAAAAAAGAAAAAAAAAGAAAAAATCTAAAAATAAAATTAGGCAATACTAATTAACATAGAATAAAATGAAGGTCCAGATGACGGGAGAAAAATTCAAAATCTGCAGGGGTTCCAGGCCACGAGACCGCCCAGCCCCCTCTAGGCATTCTACCTAACATAAATGATCTCAGTCAGTCCTCATGGTTTTCAGGCTTCACATGGAAGAATTAGATGATGACGGTCATGTGGACCTCTGTCCTTCAGTCCATCAATGTAAGGACAGCATGGTGCTTTGATCAGGTGGTGGCACAGATTAAACAGCAGAGAAAGTAGGGGTTAGTATGTATTTCAGAGCCATGAAAAAAAAATGATAATTAATTGCACATACAGAATATCAAGCTTAACCTAAAATGAAGCTACGAGAAAGCCATGTTAAAGTAATGAGTTTTTAGCAGTTTTTTAAAGTGCTCCACCATATTAGCCTGGCGAGTTTCTGTTGCTAAACTATTCCAGATTTTAGGTGCATAACAGCAGAAGGCCACCTCACCACTTCTTTTAAGTTTAGCTCTTGGAATTCTAAGCAGGGACTCATTTGAAGATCTAAGGTTACAGTTTGGGGTGTAAGGTGTAAGACATTCTGAGATATAAGATGGAGCGAGATTATTTAAGGCTTTGTAAACCATAAGCAGAATTTTAAAGTCAATTCTAAGTGGCACGGGTAACCAGTGTAGTGACATCAAAACTGGGGTGATGTGCTCGGATTTTCTTTTCCTAGTTAAGATTCTGGCAGCTCCATTCTGCACTCGTTGCAATATAGTGATGTCTTTTTTTGGTAGTCCTGAGAGGAGTGCGTTACAGTAATCTAACCGACTGAAAACAAAAGCATGAACTAATTTCTCAGCATCTTGCCATGTCATAAGAAGTCTAACTTTGATATATTCCTTAAGTGAAAAAATGCTGTCCTAGTAATCTGATTAATGTGATTTAAAATTCAGGTCAGAGTCAATAATTACCCCTAAATTCTTTACCTCCGTCTTGACTTTTAATCCTAATGCATCAAGTTTATTTCTAACACCCTCATTATATTCATTTTTGCCAATCACTAAGATTTCCGATTTTCTCCTTATTTAGTTTGAGAAAATTACTACTCATCCATTCAGAAACACAAGACAGACATTGTGTCAGTGAGACAAGAGAGTCGAGGTCATCATGCGCAGTTGTGTGTCATCAGCATAGCTGTGGTAGCTCACGTTACGCCTTGAGATAATCTGACCTAACGGAAGCATATAGATCAAAAAGAGCAGCGGACCCAGGATAGATCCTGGTGGAACACCATATGGAATATCATGTCTTTGAAGTATAATTACCACAACTAACAAAGAATTTTCTACCTGTCAAGTAAGACTTAAACCAATTTAAGACATTGCCAGAGAGGCCCACCCACTGACAAGGTGATTTATAAGAATACTGTGATCAACGGTATGAAATCTAATCTAAATGAGATCTAAGAGGATAAGAACAGATAAACAGCCTCTGTCTGCATTAACCTGAAAGTCATTTAGTACTTTAACGAGCGCAGTTTCTGTTCTGTGATTTGTTCTAAAACCCAACTGAAACTTACAGTCATATGAAAAAGTTTGGGAACCCCTCTTAATTCTTTGGATTTTTATTTATTATTGGCTGAGCTTTCAAAGTAGCAACTTCCTTTTAATATATGACATGCCTTATGGAAACAGTAGTATTTCAGCAGTGACATTAAGTTTATTGGATTAACAGAAAATATGCAATATGTATCATAACAAAATTAGACAGGTACATAAGTTTAGGCACCCCACCAGAGATATTACATCAATACTTAGTTGAGCCTCCTTTTGCAAATATAACAGCCTCTAGACACCTCCTATAGCCTTTGATGACCATTCTTCCATACAACATCTCTCCAGTTCAGTTAAACTTGATGGCTTGCTGAGCATGGACGGCCTGCTTCAAATCATCCCATAGATTTTCGATGATATTCAAGTCAGGGGACTGTGACAGCCATTCCAGAACATTGTACTTCTCCCTCTGCATGAATTTTTTTGTTGATTTTGAACTGTGTTTTGGGTCATTGTCTTGTTGGAATATCCAACCCCTGCGTAACTTCAACTTTGTGACTGATGCTTGAACATTATCCTGAAGAATTTGTTGATATTGGGTTGAATTTATCCGACCCTCGACTTTAACAAGGGCCCCAGTCACACAGCATGATGGAACCTCCACCAAATTTGACAGTAGGTCGCAGGTATTTTTCTTGGAATGCGGTGTTCTTCTTCCGCCATACAAAGCGCTTTTTGTTATGACCAAAGAACTCAATTTTTGTCTCTTCAGTCCAAAGCACTTTGTTCCAAAATGAATCTGGCTTGTCTAAAAGTGGATTTGCATACAAGCGACTCTGTTTGTGACGTGAGTGCAGAAAGGGCTTCTTTCTCACCACCCTTCCATACAGATGTTCTTTGTGCAAATTGCGCTGAATTGTCCACCGATGTACAGATACACCATCTGCAGCAAGATGTTCTTGCAGGTCTTTGGAGGTGATCTGTGGGTTGTCTGTAACCATTCTCACAATCCTGCACATAAGCCGCTCCTGTATTTTTCTTGGCCTGCCAGACCTGCTGGGTTTAACAGCAACTGTGCCTGTGGCCTTCCATTTCCTTATCACATTCTTTACAGTTGAAACTGTCAGTTTAAACCTCTGAGAGAGCTTTTTATAGCCTTCTCCTAAACCATGATACTGAACAATCTTTATTTTCAGATCTTTTGAGAGTTGCTTTGAAGATCCCATGCTGTCTGTCACTCTTCAGAGGAGAGTCAAAGGGAAGCACAACTTGCAATTGACCACCTTAAATAACTTTTCTCATGATTGGACACAGTCTATGAAGTTCAAGGCTTAACGAGCTAATCCAAACAATTTGGTGTTGCAAGTAATCAGAATTGAGCAGTTACATGCATTCAAATCAGCAAAATTACAAGGGGACCCACATTTTTGCACAGCCAGTTTTTCACATTTGATTTAATTTCATACAACTAAATACTGCTTCAGTAAAAATCTTTGTTCGAAAAACACCCCAGTACTCAGATGTTCCTAGGAAATGAAGGACATACCACTGTTATCTTTTTTGTTGAAAGTACAGTAAATTACTATGCAGGCTGACTTTTTCATATGACTGTATTATTAACAGCATGTTTATTCAGGTGATCATTTAGCTGCATAATGATTGCCTTTTCTCGGATTTTACTTAAGAAAGGCAGGTTAGAAATAGGTTATTCTTCTGGAGCAGGTGTTTAACAACAGCAGTCTTAAGACAGTCTGGGAAGACCTCCATATCTATAGATGAATTTACTATGTCAAGAAAACTCTCAGTTAGCATGCTGGATAAATTGTCTGAGAAATGCAGGATAATGTGGCAGTGCCTAACAATGGCCCTTCAGCATGATTGTTCATGTTGCAGAAGTTAGAGGTTGCAAATGCTGCTGGTTTATAGCCACAAGAAGTCCTATAAAGGGCTTGAGAGCCACAAGTAAGGAGAAAGATAGAAAAGAAAAACCATTAAGATGTGCATCAGTGATATTTTAAAAAAAGTAAGTAGTTGTAGGTGCATTGAGCGACATCTACCGCTCGCCAACTAAAGGACTGGCTGATCACCCGTGCAGAGGTTCACACTTGGAGAGGTGGTCACCACCTAGTAAGAAGCTGGAGAAGAAACATTCTGAAGAGTCGGGAACAGGATCTCCCCAACAACCGGCCTGAGACTGAATCACATTCATCTGTCGAGGATAGTGCTGGCTGCAGACATATCCACCTGCTGTGCCGTCCTGTACTCACTCCAATCTCAGCACTGTTCACGTTCAAAGTGGATGTCTTGTTTTGCACTGACTGTCCTTAGCTGTGGATTACATGTACATTTTCAACTAACAGATTTCATTATAATTTGGGTTGAGATTTGTGGGGTGATTTGGCATAGTTTCTTAAGTGTGTTTTAGTTTTTATATTATGTAAAAAAAAAAAAAACAGAGTAAACACAGTAAAAAGGTTTGGGGTAGCCACCTGTATACTTGTTAGCATGGGTAAAACTGAGCAGTCAAATCCTAGTAGGTCCTTACAGACACGAGTCGAAAACAGAACTGAGGTACATAATGAAAACATGGCCGTTATATAGTCAGGTGACAGGAAGAGGAAGTGACCTCTTTAGGAGGCAGGGTCTCTAAGAGGCGGGCTCTTCTGTTGGTCTGCTGAGGGAAAGATTTAGGGGACAGCGCCATCCTCTGGTCTGGAGGAGAAACACAGTTATTTGAGCCCTTAAACTGTCTCCCATGCACACAAGTGTGACATATGCTATATATTTCTTATGTGTTTTACATTATAACTGTTTCGACTTTAATCAGTTTCTTTGTTTTCTCGTTGAGCATTACCAAGGGGATTCTGTTTATGTGATGTAAAGATGGGGTGAGGTTACTGGACGTTTATCCCACCCTAATTAGAATGGTGAAGTGAAGAAGGTCACCTTTCGTAGGTAGAATTTGTTACAAATTTAATAACCACAAGAAATCTGATAGAGCAGATCTTGTGAAGAGAACCCAAGTGACAGGTGATTAAACATAGTGCACCCTGAAGGCGCTCTGTACAACAACAAACACACTCCAATGTCGGAATAGGTTTCTGCTCCGAAAAAAGTATAATATAGGACTAATAAAATATTTTCTTAAACACAAGTCATAAATTTTGGTATAATAATCTATCCAGGGAAGTCCATGACAGCCTCTCATCCGATATACAGATGGTCTGCATTATAATTCAGTCCTACTGTGTCAGCCTATATGGCCAATGTTAAGCTGAAGGTAAATTTCTCCAAATTTGTTTTTACAGCTAGAGCGATTCATGGCCCTGTACGCCAGGCACTATATGGGTCAGGTCTTTTAGATAGATAGATAGATAGATAGATAGATAGATAGATAGATAGATAGATAGATAGATAGATAGATAGATAGATAGATACTTTATTAATCCCAAGGGGAAATTCACATTTTAGGTGGTTAGAAGCACGTTCATGTCACATCACTCTTGTTGCTAGCCCAACAAAGAAAGGGCCAGCAAGGGGATTACTCTCTTGCTCCAATATGACAGAATTAAATAGACACAACATGTAGGGTCACAATGCTGTACGGAAAAAGGTCGGGGCTGACATCACCTGGAAGCACTTCATGGTAATTCAGAAACAGGCTTTGCATGGCTGACTAAGGGAGCTCTCCATGTAGCTCACGCTACACGGTGCTCACTTCTGAGCCAGTAGTTGCAGGTTTACAGCTCACCACCGGCAGTTCGCCCCAGCTCAAATCTTCGAACTGAGATGCTTCGTGGTGTGAGTCTACGGCAATTCACTTGAGGACGAAGGTAGGATTTGCACTGAGGATGAGGTGGAGTGTAGTGGTGACAAAAGCGGGGGGCTGACGTAGAAAGAACTCAACTGATGTCGTGCTGTGGTGTGAGTCTACGGCAATTCACTTGCCGATGAGGATAGGATTTGCACTGAGGATGAGGTGGAGTGTAGTGGTGACAAAAGCGGGGGGCTGAACCAGAGAGAGTTCAGGTGACATCACTTGTAACTTGAGTCCATGGCAACAGAAAATAAAAATGAGAAGAGAATAAAACAAATGAGAAACATAAAGAGACTGTAAAGAAGGGCCAGCTGGGGCCATGACTTCAACAACATTGTTATGTTGCAGGACAGAATTTGGGTTGTAAGGTGTACAGGTGGCAGGTACCTAGTGATGGGACCACTATGACTCAATGCTTTGTATGAAGCTCCAAAGTCAATTACACCAGTGACACTAATGCAAGTCTGGGGAGGAGGTAGTCATTGGGGCTCATTGGCTAAAGTTCTGCATACTATTAGAAGACAACATGGAGACCTATTATTTAATACAGGGGTCCTCAATCACAGTCCTGGAGGGCCGCAGTGGCTGCAGGTTTTTCTTCTAACCCGGTTGCTTAATTAGAAACCAATTCTTGCCAATAATTTAATTTCATGGCTTGTTACTGCTTTAACTCTTCTATGTCAGGTAATTCTCATATCTTAGATTTTCTTCCCCTTTCTAAGGATATCATCCAAATGATTTTGCTAAAATGGATCAGTAATTCTCAGTCCTTCACTTTTTTCTCTTCACTTTTCCTTCCAAGTATTTAATTAAACCCAATAGTGCATGATAAATACAACTGGGTGTAAATGGTAACAAGCTAAATGGAGAAATGCTGGTATCTTTTGTCATTTTCATGTTATTGCTAATTAGGAGGAATTAAAAACCAAGAATACAGCTGTTTTAAAACTAAAATAAGCAATAAGGGTTCAAAATCTTAACGAGCGAGACAACTAAAATGAAGCAGAAGTGTTACTTGAGCAATAAGTGCTTCTTATTAAGCAATTGGGTTGGAGCAAAAACCTGCAGCCACTGCGGCCCTCTAGGACCTGATTGAGGACCCCTGATTTAATACATGGCCTCACGCCTTAGGTATGTTGTACTGGCGACTTGGTGTAGGCCTAGACCTTTAACTGAGACTTGGGGTAAGGGACTGTAGGAGCACAAATAGGCTTCTACAGAGACGTCTAGGGTAATGGTGATGGCCCTGGAGTTCCTATGGAGTCATAATGTCTCTGGGCCTGACCTGGAAGTATGTCCTGGATGGGGCTTAAAAGCTCCTTCTGTGCACCAATATGGCAGATTTAGAGATGGCAAGAGTTCACCTGGCAAGAGGAAAAGAGGCCAGAGAAGAGAATAAAGTGGAAGAAGTAAGAAAGAAGAGATCAAAAGTACAGGTAGCGAAGGGGGACAGACGCCTAGTGAAACAGAAAGGGAATTGATGTCTGCAGAGTTAGGCCCGGACGGCTGTAAGTATATTATTGTGTCTTTGTATCATACTCTGTCTTTCTTTTTCTTCTTCTTTTGGGTCGCTACAGCGGATCATCTTCTTCTATATCTTTCTGTCCTCTGCATCTTGTTCTGTTACACCCATCACCTGCATGTCCTCTCTCACCACATCCATAAACCTTCTCTTAGGCCTTTCTCTTTTCCTCTTCCCTGGCAGCTCTATTCTTAACATCCTTCTCCCAATATAGCCAGCATCTCTCCTCTGCACATGTCCAAACCAACACAATCTCGCCTCTCTGACTTTGTCTCCCAAATGTTCAACTTGAGCTGACCCTCTAATGTCCACATTTCTAATCCTATCCATCCTCATCACACTTGGTGCAAATCTTAGCATCTTTAACTCTGCCGCCTCCAGCTCTGTCTCCTGCTTTCTGGTCAGTGCCACCTTCTCCAACCAGTATAACATAGCTGGTCTCACTGCTGTCCTGTAGACCTTCCCTTTCACTCTTGCTGATATCCGTCTGTCACAAATCACTCCTGACACTCTTCTCCACCCATTCCACCCTGCCTGCACTCTCTTTTTCACCTCTCTTCCACAATCCCCGTTACTCCGTACTGTTGATCCCAAGTACTTACACTCATCCACCTTCACCAACTCAACTCCCTGCATCCTCACCACTCCACTGACCTCCCTCTCCCTTTCATTCACACACATTTATTCTGTTTTGTTCCTACTGACCTTCATTCCTCTCCTCTCTAGAGCATATCTCCACCTCTTCAGGGTCTACTCAACCTGCTCCCTACTATCGCTACAGATCACAATGTCATCAGCAAACATCACAGTCCACGGGGACTCCTGTTTAATCTCATCTGTCAACCTGTCCACCACCATTGCAAATAAGAAAGGGCTCAGAGCCGATCCCTGATGTAATTCCACCTCCACCTTGAATGCATCCATCACTTCTACCGCAGACGTCACCACTGTCACACTTCCCTCATACTTATTCTGTACAACTCTTACGTACTTCTCTGCCACTCCCGACTTCCTCATACAATACCACAGCTCCTCTCGAGGTGTGGAAGATGAATGTTCTCTTCGTTCCCTTGTAGTAACTCATGTCTGAGAAGTAAGCTTTATGAAACCATACATTATGTAAAAGCATGCCTTGCTGAGCAAACAGAAAAATGTTTGTCCAAAGGACTCAAGGTCTAAGCATTCCACACATGAGTCTGCCTTATCACGTTTTCCCTTAGTTTACATCTGAACGCCATAACAAAAGGGGCCAAGAAATCAAGTTGCACAAGGGGCGTTGAAGGGGCTCAAGGATTGTGTATAATAAAAGTGTTGACTGTTACATTTCATAGTGATATTAAATCACGCATTCTAGTGGGATAAAAACTTTGCCCCACCCAACAGAAGGGGTTCAGAAGAGCCCTGACGCTGTCATGTATATTGATTGTCTTCTTTTCTGACACTCTTCTCACTGTGACGCTGCAAAATAAAGCTGCTATATAACCACACCTGCTGTCTTGTCTGTAGTCTTCGTCCACAGAGGCACCCTGTCATATGCTTTCTCCAGGTCCAGAAAGACGCAATGCATCTTCTTCTGACCTTCTCTATACTTCTCTATCAACATCCTCAGAGAAAACATCACATCTGTGGTGCTCGTTCTTGGCATGAAACCATACTGCTGCTCACAAATCATCACCTCACTTCTTAACCTAGCTTCCACTAATCTTTCTCATAACTTCATGCTGTGGCTCATCAATTTTATTCCCCTGTAGTTACTGAAGTCCTGCACATCCCCCTTATTCTTAAATATCGGCACCAGTACACTTCTTCTCCACTCCTCAGGCATCCTGTCACTTTCCAAGATTCTATTAAACAATCTGGTTAAAAATTCCACTGCCATTTCTCCTAAACACCTCCATGCTCCCATAAGTATGTCATCTGGACCATCGGCCTTTCCATTTTTCATCCTCTTCATAGCTGTCCTTACTTCCTCCTTGCTTATCTGTTGCACTTCCTGATTCACTATCTCTACATCATCCAACCTCTTCTCTCTCTCGTTCTCTTCATTCATCAGCTTCTCAAAGTACTCTTTCCATCTGCTCAATACACTCTCCTCGCTTGTGAGTATGTTTCCATCTTTATCCTTTATCACCCTAACCTGCCGCACATCTTTCCCAGCTCGGTCCCTCTGTTTAGCCAATCTACAGGTCCTTTTCTCCCTCCTTAGTGTCCAACCTCTCATACAACTCATCATAAGCCTTTTCTTTAGCCTTTGCCACCTCTCTCTTCACCTTGCGCTTTATCTCCTGGTACTCTTGTCTACTTTCTGCATCTCTCTGATCATCCCACTTCTTCTTTGCCATCCCCTTCCTATGTATACTCTCCTGTATTTCCTCATTCCACCACCAGGTTTCCTTTTCCTCCTTCCTCTTTTCAGATGTCACGCCAAGCACCCTTCTTGCTTGTCACCCTTACAACATCTGCTGTCATTTTCCAGCTGTCTGGTAACTCTTCATTGCCACCCAGTGCCTGTCTCACCTCCCTAAACTCAACCTTGCAGTCATCCTTTTTCAGCTTCCACCATTTGATCTTCCTCTTCTTGATCTCCAACGTCATCCTACAGACCAGCATCCTATGCTGCTTAACTACACTTTCCCCTGCCACCACTTTCCAGTCTTCAATCTCCTTCAGATCAACTCTTCGGCATAGGATTTAATCTACCTGTGTGCATCTTCCTCCACTCCTGTACGTAACCCTATGTTCCTCCCTCTTCTTAAATAAAATACGTATTCACCACAGCCATACCCATCCTTTTGGCAAAATCCACTATCCTCTGACCTTCTTCATTCCACTCCTTGACACCATACCTACCCGTCACCTCCTTGTTTCCACTGTTACCTTCACCATCATATCCATTGAAATCCACTCCAATCACCACTTTCTGTCCCTTGGGTACACTGTTCATCACTTCATCCAACTCATTCCAGAAATCTTCTTTTGCATCTATTACACACCCATCTTGCAGTGCATATGCACTAACAACATTCATCATCACACCTTCAATTTCCACCTTCATAATCATCACTTTGTCTGAGACTCTTTCTTTTCACCTCCAAAACACTCTTGACATACTGTTACTTCAGAATAACCCCTACTCCATTTCTCCTCTCATCCACACCATGATAGAACAATTTAAATCCACCTGGCCTTATTCTCCTTCCATTTAGTCACTTACATGCACAATATACCAACCTTCCTTCTCTCCATCACATCAGCTAACTCTCTTCCCTTATCAATCATACTACCAACATTCAAAGTTCCTACCCTCAGTTCCACTCTCTTTACTTTCCTCCTCTCCTCCTGCCTCCGGACACGTCTACCCCCTCTTCTACTCCTCCTTCTTGTTCGGCCAACAGTAGCCCAATTTCCGTCGGCACCCTGTTGGCTAACAGTACTGGTGGCTGTTGTTGTTAACCCGGGGGTTCTCAGGTTTGGAGCTCTCTCTGTGCAGTCTGCTTACTCTCCTTATGTTGTCCCTGAGTTCTACAACTCCACTTGATACGAGACACTCTACTACCATTAATAGGCCTCTATGGAAATTCTTAGCTTCCTGTCAGACCTTCATGACTTTATTTTTAAAGGGTGTTCTGGTGACCTCCTGCCAGTCCTCGATGACCTCATTCCATGTTTGGTTGGATGGCCAGTCACCTTTAATGAGAGCTGAGCTGCCTGTCCTCTATTGTCCTGAGGGCACCATGGAGTCCCAATGTTTGGAGGTGTTACTGGAGGATTCCCTTCTGCAGCACACCCAATACTGATAGGACTTGTCACCATTCAGTAACATTGGTTTTTTAAACACTGTAGAACACAGGTGCTATCTTACCATCTGCAGTACATTTTCACATGTGAAATTGACCTAAGTGATGACAGGAGAGCTCTTGTCCCTGTGCCCCTTCATCACAGAGCTGCTTCTCAAAGCTCTAAGAATCAGGTAACAACACCTCATGCCTACAATGGCTTCCTCCCATCTTTTTCATCAGACTCCCATGAGTGCTGGGCTGTGCTTTACAAGTCCAGACTCTCTCCATCCATGCCAGTATGTGGGCAATGACTCTTTGGGGCTGGGGTAAGTTGAGGCCACCTTACAGCTTTGCCCTCTGTGCCATCAGAGTGTTCTGAGAAGACTATAATATTCGACTACATATACTAGGGTTAACTCTCCGAGAGGCAGCTCTTCAGAAATCCCCAGGGGGCCTGAAGTGAAGAATGGCAAGTGACAGGCTGAGACCGAGCGAGCGCTACTCCTGTCACCCACACTCGATCCTTCACGCTTCAGCAGTGATGAAGGGCCTGCCAGTGCAGCGCTGGTAGGGGGAAGGTCTGCTGCAGGGGACACGTACACAATTACCAGTAATCCACACATGCGGGCGCGTGCACACACACTCGAAGGAAATAATACAGGCACGGCAGCAACGATAGAAATATAAGCATAAACATGGAAGGAAAATGAGAGAGGCACATAAAGGAAAACAGGGCGGTCACGAAAATGTGCAAAATACTGCAGACAAACACACACACACACACACTGAAAGACAATCACTGAAATAAACAGACATATGCACATATGTGACAACCAGACACACCATTAAGTCAAATGCACTTAACCTGTAAATGTCACACAAGCAGACAGACAGACAGACAGACTCGAATACTTGAAGACAGGGCCGCACACATTCATACACCTGCACGGGTGAACACACAGTCAGAGGGACTCACAAACTGAAAGGCAATCACACACACACACACAGGGTCAGATAAGTACTGAAAGGGGCACCTGTGACCCCACACTAACAACTCTAACACACACCCAGACAGTGACACATCAAGTGCAGTATACTTCACGATACTTAATATTTTCTAAGAACAAATCCAGCAATTTCAGGCACATTTTTAATGTGGCTACTATTTTCGACTCTTTATTTTTTTCATTTTTCTTTCAGTACACCCACGGGGTTTACGTCAATTTCGCCCCTCACATTTCACCCCAGCACGTTTTGTCCCCACTACATTTTGCCCCTCACATTTCGCCCCCAGCACATTCAGTAATTTAATAATTAATAACACTAATTAATAATTTCCCCCTGAAGCGCCCTGGTCCTTGTTCTGTCCAGCCCCTGCTTGATTCCCTTATTGACATCAGGAGTTGGATGGCATTACATTTTCTAAATTTTAATGAGAATAAGACAGAGGTCATGCTGTTTAGACCCAATGGCACCAGCCAGGCCTTTCCACTGTGGCTCAATATGAGAAGTCCATGATGACAAATTTAGGTGTGAAAATGGATTGCACTTTAAAACTTGATAGCCATGTGAGCGGCGTGCTAAAATCTTGCTTTTTCCAGTTGAGGTGGCTGTCAAAAATCAAGCCTGTTTTGTCGAAGCTCAACCTTGAAACAGCGATACCTGCTTTTCTAACCTCTCGTCTAGATTTTAGAATTAGCCAGGCCTCCATTGCTCGCCTACAGCTGGTGCAAAATGCCGCTGCTCGATTTTTAACTCGTACAACAAAACATGAGCACATTACCCCAATTTTGGCTTCCCTTCAATGGCTTCCAGTTCGTTTTCAAATCCATTTTAAGATCTTTGTATTTGTTTTTAAATCCTTTAATGGTTGTGTCCTATTCTATCTGTCGGTACTGCTGCACCCTCTCAGGTACCGTCTCACCCTCTCAGGTCAGCAGACCAGATGCTTTTACGTGTTCCTAAGATGCGATGTAAACTTAGAGGTGATCGGGCTTTTTCAGTTGCAGCCCCAAAACTCAGGAACGATTTGCCATTGCACGTTAGGTGGGCTCCTTCACTTGCTGAATTTAAATCTTATTTAAAAACACACTTTTAGTCCCTGGCCTTTGACCCAGTGTGAGATGTTGACTATCTTGTGTACTTTTTATTATGAATCTCTTCAGCTCTTATGTGTTTATGTGTTTCTGTTTCATTTACCCTTATTGGTTATCATGTGTCTGATATGTTGGGTTTTTATTGTACAGCACTTTGCTCAGCCTTGATGTTGTTTTTAATGTGCTTTACAAATAAATAAATAAACACGGGAAAGGTGCAGCTTTCCTAAGTGATATAAACGCAGGTCGGGTTTCAAATGGACAGTGGTGTCTGGAGGTGGGGGGCTTCAGCAGTTTCAGGCCCTGATCTCTGGCGTCCAGCCCCTGAGCTTTTAGTCCCAGAAATGCACAAACATTCACCGAAGGCCCCACCATTGTTGCTCACCATATTCCTGTTATGCAATAAATCAGTCCCTTTCCAAGTTCTTAGTTATTTATAGAATTCTGACAAATTTCTGAGTTTTAACTAGTATTAATTGCTAGACTTATTTCAGTTCCTTTCCTCTGATACAAAATCAACAATACTAGCACAAAATAAGTATTAACAGATATTTTTCAGTTGCTAATTACTGGATAATACCCTATTGGATATACTTTCAGGAATGTTACGTTTATGAAAACTGAACAACAGTTAGTCACAGATCCTTTACCACTTCCACACATTAATCGATGCCATTGTCACGTCACTTGAATTGCAGTCTGCGGTGTATGAAAGCCATTGAGCCGCCATACGCCTATTTGTGTTCTGCTTTTAACTCCACTGTAAAGTGCTGTTAAAAAGCACGTATTTAATGTCGCCTGCTAGAAATTGCATTCTGTTATCGCTATGACTTTTGAATATGACTCATATTGTTACAAAACTATTTAATAAACAGAAATATAATAACTGACTCTTGGATGATGTAAATAAAAAATGTGAACAACTCCAACAAACATAGTCATTGAATACTCTTGAATGTTTCACCATGCGTACATCGTCTGACTCGTTTTTATTTTAATCCCACTGGGTAATTCAGATGTGCAGATGCAGTCGTTGAGGTGTTTATGAAGCATGAGAACAATAAGACAAATGTTTAGATTCTTTGTTGCCCGTGCCCTCCCAGGTACAGGTTGCCGGATTGCCCATTGTGATGATGCGGGTCCTGCTTCATGCTCCCACCACTCTTCTGGGAGCATCTCGAACCCAACACCATCGGTAATGTAACCGGATGAGCTGGACCATTAGGACACCAAACGAATCAAGGGGAAAGTGCAAAGTGCAAACAGTGCTTTTAATAAAAACAGTCAAAACCATAAAGTGTTCAAAACAATAGTGCCCTGCTCAAAACGTTAATAAATAAATACAGTGACACCATGGATTGTGAGTAACTTGGTCTGCAAGTGTTTTGCAAGACGAGCTAAAATTTTTAATAAATTTTGATTTGATAAATGAGCGAGGTCTTGCAATATGAGTAGTACATATACACTTTGTCCGCCAAGCGTCACGTGGGGATTGTGGGTAATCGTCTCCCATGCTCGTTCTCAGTCGGTGTGCCTCACTCATTTAGTTAACATACGTATACTGTTTATTATAGCATGGTGACCACATGTGTGTGCTGTGACGGGCGAGTCCGTGTCATGCACCCCAAAACACGAGGCTGAGTCTCTGTACTTTAGCAAAACCATCTTTATTCAGCGTGAAACAGGAACAGCACGGTTATTTATTGTAGCGGGATCTACTGCTCTGCTAAACAGAGACACAGCAATCAGGCAGGGCCGTGACCAGGGGCCTCATGCATAACGCCGTGCGTAGAATTCACACTATAACATGACGTAAGCACAAAAGCCAAAATGTGCTTATGCACGGAAAAATCCAGATGCAGGAATCTGTGCGTACTCCAACTTCCACGTTCTTCCGCTCCATAAATCCCGGTCAGCGTGAAAAGTAACGCACGCCTGCTGTCCCGCCCCAATTCCTCCCAGAATTACACCTCTTTGAATATGCAAATCAATATAAATAGTCCTTAAGCTCAACGTTCTGTGGAAAGACAATGGGAAAAGAACGGGGGAAAATATAAGAATTTCAGCGAATACCAAGTGGAGGCAAAAGAAAAACATACTATTTGTTCAAATAAACCGTGGTATAATCAACAGAAGGAAGTTGATCGAGTGACATTGCGTGTCGGAGAAACTTGAAAGCTTAAGTTCACAAAGTCACACAGTGCCAAAATAAAAAAGAAGTCACATATCAAAGTTGCCGTGAAAACACGAGTTGTAGCCCACCGTCTGAGCTTATTAGGGTACAGACAAAAAAAAAAATGGGCACACAGTGGGGAAAAAAGCACAAAATGTCAACTTTAATCTCGAAATTTCCACTTTAATCACGTAGTTTATTTTGTCATTAAAGTAGAACATCTTAAATTCATTTAATTTACTAGTTTCTCAAATCCCATCTTAACTAAAGTAGCACATTAAATACTTTGTTTTGTATTTGATCTTCAATGTGCTCTGTTTGTGAATCACTACGTGCTTCCGTTCTTTCTCTTCCTCCGACAGGACACAGAATACATTACATTCGTGATATCACAGCTCTTTGAATAATTAAAATATTGAGATGTATACGTGATATTTTCATGATAATTGGAATGAAAGCATGTTATTAAACATGGGAACACGATGGCGCAGTGATTGTTCATGCCTCACACAAGATGCTGTTGTGCCATTCGCGACCTTCGAGGAAATAATTTATTGCAGCAGTCCTGTCTCTTTCAAACGTACTAACCTCCAATTCCTGTCCTTACTTTTCTTTCTCCAAATACCCAATCGCCACACAATCAGCTCTGCAATAGACTTTAAGCCATCTGTAAGCTTACAATGACGATTCTTCAGAACTTTTAAGAAACATTGAAATATCTTCATAGTACGTTTTTAATTATTCTATCCATATATCCTTCCAGTGTCGTGCCAGCCTCAGCAAATATACAGCGCGACGCAGGAACAATACGCGAACTTGCTAGCGCTGCGGTACCGTGTCCTCACATGTTTAATTATTAACAATACAGATTATTTAAATGAAGTTAAAGTTTTATCTGTATAATATAATCAACATGTTTTGCTGCATTCACACACATAGAAGATCAAATACAAAACAAAGCATTTAACGTGCTACTTTAGTTACGATGGGATTTGAGAAACTAGTAAATTTAACGATTTTATGATTAAGTTTATGATGTTCTACTTTAATGACAAAATAAACTACGTGATTAAAGTCGACATTTCAAGATTTTTCTCACTGTGTCCCTATTTTTTTTCTTTTCTCTGTACCCTAATAAGCTTTCATATGACACTCAGACAGTGGGCTACAACTCGCCTTTTCATGGCGACTTTGATATGTGACAACTTCTTTTTTATTTCAGGCACTGTGTGACTTTGTGAACTTGAGCTTTCCGATTTCTCCGACACTCTGTGTCATTCGATCAACTTCCTTTTGTGGTTTATTCCACTGTTTAAACCAACAAATAGTATGTTTTTCTTTGCCTCCACTTGGTATTCGCTGAAATTCTTCTATTTCCCCCCGTGCTTTCGCCATTGCCTTTCCACAGAACGCTGAGCTTAAGGGCTATTAATATTGATTTGCATATTCAAAGAGACGTAATTCTGGGAGGAGACGGGGCGGGACAGCAGGCGCGTGTACGGTCCTTACTTTCACGCTGACTGGGATTTATGTAGTGGAAGACTGTGGAAGTTGGCGAATGCACAGATTTATGCAACTATTTGTTTCCCATTGTATCAGCGTGTAAGAGGGGGTTTCGGAGGAGCAACCACGTCTTCTAGGGGTGCGTTCAGCCCCCTTCTTCACACCCCCACCCTGTCTCCAAGCAGCCTGGGAACCTTCCAAACGTTTGGCTAAGACTGTAAATGATTCAACATTGTGATGAAGAAACTCATCCTGGACTGTGGGTATCCCCGCCAGCACGATATCCATGGCAACTTTTTCCACAGCACATTCGAGCTGGTCCCCTTCAAACCAGCTGTGAACTTGATGAATCAAATCTTGTAACTGAGCTTGAATAGGACCGTCCATGTCCAGTCTCCAATGATAAATTGCAGAACCCTTAGCCAGAAAGCTCATAGTTTTACGTAAAACAACTTGCTACTTCAAGAAGTCATAATCGCTGATCATATCTATAAGAAACATTCTGCAATGCAAGCAAGGCGTCCCCAAACGAAAAGGCGGTGATGATAGCAGCCCAGTTTCGACTGTCCTAGCACACCAAAGTCGCCACATGTTCAAAAGCTAAAGGGAACATCTCTGGGTCATCTGTAGGACACATCTTCATCAGCAGATCCTGAGGATGAACAGGAGGAGCAGGTGGCGGATCATCTGGGTCGGGAGGAAGCGGAACATTTTGAACGAATCGAAACAGTTTCTCAGGATTCATCTGTGCAACCACTCCTGGTACCACTTGTTGCGCTTGGGTCACAGAATTGCACAGAAACACATAGGAGATTACAGAGGCAGGAGCGTTATTCAAACGCTCTGTTTCTCTTCTTGGGGACCGGCTATGGTATCACTGCTCTGCTGCCAAGCCGTTTTCCTGCCCATGGAGAGACACCTGAGATCCTGGGAGCCTTGACATCAACAAATGGAAAGATTCTGTCATCAGATTAGATGGCTCAACACAGGCTCTCCTGCAGAATGCCCAGTGGGGGGGTCAGCCAGTCTAACTTTGTCTGTTATAGCTTACTGTGGACTCTCCAAGGGTTAATTTTTTCCAGGGATGTTGCTGACTGGAGTTTTTGTTATCCTCTCCTCTCTTGTCAACTGACCATAGTACAACAGTTAATTAATGGACGGATATTGCTGGGCTATATTTATGTTAATCAGTTCAAATCATTTTGTCTTCCTGTCTGCTTAAACAAAGCTGTGTTTTTATGTGTACTCATTAGGTAAGTAATAATTTGTAAAGTTGGTATTTTTATCTAACATTACTGGGGGGCTTTACTCCCTGCTCGCTTTGCTCACCAACCCCCGTGCCTGTGCTGCACATTAGCCTCTTTGTGGTTTTTTCAGCTCACGTATGGGAATGTGGATGTGCAATTTACTAACTATTTTACATTACATCGAGTAATTAACCATAGTACAAAATAGTAAAACGTAATAATTTGAAAGTAAATTATGTTTCATGTTGCATTAGAGGTATTCGTTGCGTAATATGATTTCGTTCTGTCTGGCTTTGAAATTAACACGCAAAAAAATTTTAAACTTACACTTTTACTGTAAAAAATTCAGTAAAAACTAATTTTTGAGTTACATTTTTGTCAATATGGCATTGAATTTTGATTCCATGTTTGGACTTTCATGGTGACAACGCAACTTGTAACTGCCCGTGAGTGAATTTCGTTTCTTTCTCTCTATTAAATAAAACGACTTTTTTGAATACTTGGCTCTGAGATTTGTAAATTGTCTTTGCAAAAGCTATTCTAACGGGAAACTGTTAACGTTTTAATACGAATGGCATGTCAAGTTATTTATTTATTTATAAAGCACTTTAAAAACAACATCAAGGCTGGGGAAAGTGCTGTACAATAAAAACCCAACATATCAGACACACAATAACCGAAAGGGTAAATGAAACAGAAACACATAAACACATAAGAGCTGAAGAGATTCATAATAAAAAGTACACAAGATAGTCAACATCTCACACTGGGTCAAAGGCCAGGGACTAAAAGTGTGTTTTTAAATAAGATTTAAATTCAGCAAGTGAAGGAGCCCACCTAACGTGCAATGGCAAATCGTTCCTGAGTTATGGGGCTGCAACTGAAAAAGCCCGATCACCTCTAAGTTTACATCGTGTCTTAGGAACACGTAAAAGCATCTGATGTGCTGACCTGAGAGGGTGAGACGGTACCTGAGAGGGCGCAGCAGTACCGACAGATAGAATGGGACACAACCATTAAAGGATTTAAAAACAAATACAAGGATCTTAAAATGGATTCGAAAACGAACGGGAAGCCAGTGAAGGGAAGCCAAAATTGGGGTAACGTGCTCATGCTTTCTTGTGCCAGTTAAAAATCGAGCAGCGGCATTCTGGACCAGCTGTAGGCGAGTAATGGAGGCCTGGCTAATTCTAAAATCTAGACGAGAGGTTAGAAAAGCAGGTATCAATGTTTCAAGGTTGAGCTTCGACAAAACAGGCTTGATTTTTGACAGCCGCCTCAACTGGAAAAAGCAAGATTTTAGCACGCCGCTCACATGGCTATCAAGTTTTAAAGTGCAATCCATTTTCACACCTAAATTTGTCATCATGAATTTCTCAAATTGAGCCACAGAGGAAAGGCCTGGCTGGTGCCATTGGGTCTAAACAGCATGACTTCTGTCTTATTCTCATTAAAATTTAGAAAATGTAATGCCATCCAACTCCTGATGTCAATAAGGGAATCAAGCAGGGGCTGGACAGAACAAGGACCAGGGCGCTTCAGAGGGAAATAAACCTGACAGTCGTCTGCGTAAAGATGAAAGGAAATACTGTGTTTCAGGAAAATAGTGCCAAGTGGCAGCAGGTACAAGGAGAACAGATGAGGTCCCAGGATAGAGCCCAGTGGTGCCCACCAGGGGAGGGCAACAGAAGCGGAAGTAAAATCATCAATACTGACACAGAGACTTCTATCTGAGAGATTGGACCTAAACCATTGGAGAGCTGAACCTGTGATGCCCACCCACTGCTCCAGCCTGGAGATGAGGATCTCATGGTCTATCGTGTCAAAGGCAGCTGTTAAATCCAGAAGCATAAGTAGTACACAGTCACCAGAGTCCACTGTTAAAAGAACATCATTAAAACTCTTAACAGAGAGGACTCAGTGCTGTGGTGAGTTTTAAACCCAGACTGGAACACTTCCAGAATTGCATGTTCGTCCGGAAAGGACTTCAGTTGGGTATAGATGACCTTTTCCAAGAGTTTGGACAAAAAAGGTAGCTTGGAAATAGGCCTAAAGTTAGACATAACAGAGTGGTCCAGACCCGTTTTTTTCAGCAGAGGTTGCACAACAGCAAGTTTAAAATTTTTAGGCACCACACTAGAGGTTAAACTACTATTAATAATTGTAAGAATAGAAGGACCCAAGGTAGAAAAGACCTCCTTAGGAAGTCGAGGAGGGACAACATCAAAGGGGGAGCCAGATGGCTTCATACTGAAAACGAGCTGCTGTAAAAAGGGGAGAGTGACAGGCTCGAAGTGGTCAAACACAGCCAAACAGGGTATTAAAATGGACGGATCATGAGAAGGTGGTGAAATGAGGGGCCCTAGTGCTTACAACCTTCTCCAAAAAAAGGAAAGAAATTTATCGCAAGTTTCCCTAGAAGCTTCCAGAAAGACAGGTTCACGAACATTAAGTACAGAACTCAATGTGTTAAAAAGTACACGGGGGTTGTGAGAGTTAGAACCAATAACTTCAGAAAAAAAAAGTTCTCCTTTGGTGTCTAATGTTATCCCCGGAAGATGTACTACATGAATTTTTTTTTTCACCTGTTAAAATTTTACATGTCAGAATTGTTCAACCAATTTTGAATACAACTAACCTTGTCCTATTGCATAGTCCATCACTACATTACCTTTCTTGGATACGTCCTTCTTTCTACAGTAATTTGTGCAGAGGAAGACCAGACGGTGTTAACGGTTGTAGATATTCTACAGGATATTGTAAGTTGATGTTTTCATCTTCCGCACCATCACCACCAACTGTTTCAGCAGAGTCTATTGATGGGCATTTAACCAATTTGCCGTGTAACCAATCGACATTTTTAGTGTTAATTTGTTTGACTTCCTTGTTTCTCAGTGCTAGGATTGCCCGTGTACTCATTTTTACTGTTGATAATCCTTTGTATTGAAATTCTTCAATAAGATTTGGACATGAGTGGCGCAGTGGTAGCGCTGCTGCCTCACAGTTAGGAGACCCAGGTTCGTTTCCCGGGTCCACCCTGCGTGGAGTTTGCATGTTCTCCCCGTGTCTGCGTCGGTTTCCTCCCACAGTCCAAGGACATACAGGTTAGGTGGATTGGCTATTCTACATTGTCCCTAGTGTGTGGGCTGGGATTGGTTCCTGATAGATAGATAGATGTGTAAGGCACTATAAAACAGATAGATAGATAGATTAGATGTGTCACACACTAGAATGGCTAAAAAGAAGAAGAAAGTAAAACCTCTGACTTGGTGAGTCAATACGCAGGTGTATCGGACCCCCATAGCATTTCTTGACACATTTCTGCTGAATTAATTGTGGGCTGAAAGTCCTCAGTGTTGGTGTGTCAGAGAGACGATGTGCAGCATTGTTCATAACTGAACTTACTCTTTTAATTCGTTCTCTTGAAGTGATGTTACCAGCCCAGCATACCACAGTGAAGAAAATCCCCCTGGTCTTCACTGAGTTGTAGAAGATCTGAAGGATGTCACTACTCACATTAAATGAAGCAGTCAACTAAGGAAGAAGAGCCTTCTCTGCCCTTTCTTCTCTAGTTTCTCTGTGTTATGAGACCAGTCTGTTATGTATTGAAATAAATGTAATAATGTCTGGTAGTATTTCTAGGCAGCAGGGGGCGCCACAGTGGGGTTAAGAGATATCTTTGTACAAGTGGTTGCAGAAAAGATTCTTAGTAAATGACTACTGTGTAGTTAACATCATTTCTGACCTCAGTGTCTATCATTGAATGTCTGCCGTCATCAGCCTCAAAGTACCGGACATAATACAGTCCAACCTGTCATTGATGTGGACCCCCAAGTACTTGTAGGAATGAACCACCTCCACATCCACTCTCTGAACAGTGACCAGATGCAGAGGCTCTTTGGTGTGGGTTAGTCATTATCCAGTTTCTTGGTTTTGCTGATGCAAAGCCTGCCGTATGGACTTTGGTTGAAATTGTTCAGGTTGTATTTTTCTTTCTGTGTTGACATCTAGTTGTTGATATGAATGGTTGCTCTGCAAGTAAACATTGGGTTAAAACTCATCTAAGCCATTTGTTGTTATCTCACTGAATGTGTTAACTGACACTAACAATCCCTAAGGGCTTTCTGTCTAACCCTGGTCTAGTAACAGGCGATTCCCATTCAGTCTTTGCAGTGCTGGTAAACTGGAAGCAGACTGCGATCTGTGGTCCCGGCAGTGAGGTGGTCCACCATTAATGAGGTATCTAGGGGTGAGTATTGCAGGGTGTACAAGTGAAGCCTAGTTAATAAGTTATTTTATTATAGATTTATTATCAAAGTGGCTGTGTATTCATTCTGCTGCCTTGCTTCCTCACTTACGGGTTGTGCCATGTGTTTCTCTCTTGGCAGAAAATCAGAGGTGCTAATACACACAGAAGTGTTTTTTTAATGCTATTTTTCTGCAGTCTTTCCGGCTTTTGAGGTGACAGTGTAGCACAGCAAATCTCCTAAATCATTGCTTAAAATATTGCAAAAAAAAATAAAAAAAATATTGCAAATGAGCAGCCACTACTTGTAAACACCAGGGGGTGAATCCTCCAGCATGACGCCTCATACCTGATGAGGGAGTCTAATGAACTCTTAATAGGTTTCCAGAGTAAAATGATGAATAATAAAAGCATGTAGATTAGGGCATTTATTTAAAGTCTGCTTTGAAGTGTTTTTCAGCAGCGTCCCAATAAGCCAAATCAAAGATGCACAGGCCTGATGTAAATCACACCACCTGTGTACTTAACAACATGCCTGCTCCCCACTTCCTTGCCAATCGTTCTCAAATCGCACACAGCAGTGCCATGCAAACCTCTCAGGATGGCAGGCTGCTGGTCTTGGGTCATTCATGTCTTCCGCATGCTGGCAGCAGCTCGGTGTTATGTTTGGAATGCTGCCCCCTGGCTTGCATCTATCGCTATTACACTAGCCTTAAACCTTATCTTTTGTTTCACTTTGTTGTAATTTCACCAAATTCTCTGTGGAATTCCTTAATAATGTGCCATCTGTTATGGACTAGCTGATATAATCTTCTTCATATTCTTCATATTCATTTTAGCTGTGAACCACCCAGTCTCACTGAGATTGCAGAGGGTGGTCAACCAGCTGAGGGTAGGGAAGGCTGTGGAGATATGTGGTATTCAGGGTAGACTTCTCCATGCTGGTGGTAAGCCTGTCCTCCTCCTAAGCAATCTTTGCTTCCATCTGGGAGACAAACATCACCCCAACTGACTGGAGAACAGGATTTATCGTCCCTATCTGGAAAGGGAAGGCTGATCACCTGGATTGTGACAACTACACGGGAACAAGCACTGCTCTCGGTGCCAGGTAAGAACTGAGAGATCCCATCGAGCACAAACGTGAATATTGGCAGAGTTTCTTTGTACATTTTGGGGATTTCCATTCATTTGATTGAACTGCCCTGTGGGATCCCCAAAAGTTGCTGGATATCATGGCCGGCCTTTACTCTGGTACTGTGAGTGCTGTGCAGAGTGGATGCAGAAGCTTTATGTTTTTCCCAGTTGATTCTGGGATCCGTCAAGAGTGTGTTCTTGATCCTTCTCTGTTCAGTGCTTGCAGGACTCGGTGCTGGGCAAGGTCGTGGGGTCCAGCGAAAGAGTCACTCATCTTGACTTTGCTGACGATGCTGTGATCTTCACAGAGTCAATGGAGGCTCTGATTGGAGTTCTTGAGGAGTCTGAGTGTCTGGTCTTACGAGTGTCCTGATTAAAACCAAGATGTAGGCCTTTAATGACCTCTTGGGCACAGCCGTCGGCATTGTGTCTGTCTGAAGAGAGAGTGTCGCCTCGTTGAGAGGTTTACTTACCTCAGCAGCAACATTCATGTCTCTGGTGACTCTTCCAGGGCTCTAGAGTGCGACCCAATTTCTCAATGGTGCCACTAAAAAAAATCAAAGGTTGCACCGGTGCGACCAGCCGTTCGAGGGGGAAAAAAACGAAACTCTGTGACTTTTAAATTCTCCCTGTTGTTCAACAACAGACACACATTAGGCCCATATCGTGGTCTAAACCAATCAGAGATAGTGAAGGGCGGACCAACCCCGATTGGCCGTGGTCCAGATATTCCTGTACGTGTGTGTACGTTTGAAAATGCATGTGATGCAGTCAGACAGAGAGAGGTGAGTAGCCGATCAGGTAAACAGTGGATGTAGCCGCGGATTATGAGAGAAAATGAAAAGAACGATTGACAGCTTTTTTGTTAAGAATGTTAAGTTAGGGCCTGATCCGTCCGAAAATCATAACCAATGCTCTGACACGGAGCCATCAACCTCCCAAGTTATAGCAAGCCCTGGTCCGGAGACGGCATTAGATAATGAGCCACATACGATCGAGTCCGAGCCCACTGAAATTAAAAGGGGTAAAGTGTATACATTTCGAAAAGAGTGACTTGACCAGTTTCCCTGGCTAAGATACAGTAAAGCCGATAATATAATGCACTGTATTTACTGTAAAGAGTGTGGGAAGACCATGGCCGGCAGTAGTGCATTTGTGACTGGTTCTAATACATTTAGAATTGAAACGCTGAAAAAGCACAATGCATCTATAAAACACATTACATGCCGCGATACATGCACTGCTCAAGTGTCCCCTCTCCCCGCTGCCTTTCAGCGGCAGGCAGCAGCAAACAGATCATCAGACGAGGCCGAGATGATAATTAAGTTTAACGTTGCCTACAATATTGCAAAAGAAGAACTTCCCTTCACTAAACTCAAGTCCGAAATAATTCTTATGAAGAAAAATGGCTTGAACGTAAACCCGACGTACAGCAATGATGTCGCGTGCGCCCAATTTATAGGAGTCATCGCAGATACATTGAAAAAAAAGATGTCTGTGCAAATTGCGAACAGTGCGTACATGGCATTCCTGATCGACGGAGACACAGATATCGCCACAAAGGAATGCGTCATTGTGTACGGTCGTATCTTGCGGAGAGGAAGACCGGTGAATATACTTATTGGACACATTGAGGTCGAGCATGCTCATGCCCAAGTCTGGAAGATGTTGATGCTAGAGAGAGTGTGGCCAGCTGGTTTAGTCAAGGCCAAAGATCAAGAAGGCCAAACTACAGGAGTTGGCCATCCGAGGGCATGTGACTGCAATGGAGGATAGTCCATAAGACATTGAGCCATGAGATGTTCAGTTTGAAGCCCTTAAAACACTTAATTTAGATTTTCTTTTTATTTAATTTATCTTGAGATTTTTTAAGTTTAAATTTCAGCTCATTAAAGCACTTTAAGCACCAACACTTTTTCAGTAAGTTACCTTTCTTGTAGAATTGTGCTTGCCTTCAAATAAAGAACTTTATATTGACCAGATTGTTAATCATTTACAAGTCAATATTGCCTATATGGACAGCGATTAAAAAAAAACAACAAATAAATAAATAAATAAATAAAGTGAGCTTGTAAAACTGTGGTGTTAAATGTGATGCGGTTGAAAATTTGGGTGCACCTAACTTTTGTGCTGGTGCACCTAAGAAAAAAAGTTAGGCGCACCAGTGGAACCAGTGCAAAAAGTTAGTCTAGAGCCCTGTCTTCGTATGAAGTCAGTAGAAGGATTTGGAGAGCATGGGAGGTTCATGAGGTTACTGGAAAGCAGTGTGTGGTGCTACCAATATCTTTGCAAAAAGCACAAAGGTCCAAGTCTTTAGAGTCCTGGTGCTTCCTGTTTTGCTATATGGTTGCGAGACATGGGCGCTTTCCTGTGACCTGAGACGAAGACTGGACTTCTTCAGTACTGTGTCTCTTCAGGGAATCCTTGGGTACTGTTGGTTTGACTTTGTGCTGCTCATGGAGTCCCGAATGAGACACATCACCTGCATTGTGAAGGAGTGTAAGTTACAGCACTACGGCCATGTGGCACGATTCCCTGTGGATGATCCAGCTTGCAGGATCCTCATTGCTGAGGACCCAAATGGCTGGATCAGGCCAAGGGGTAACCCACATAACACCTGGCAACTGTGGACAGAAGGTCATTTCTGAAGGGTGGGACTGCCTGGGGGGTTGCCAGAATTGGATTCTGTGCTGTTCCATCGTGTGGTCGGTGCAGAAACATGTTGTACCAATGAATGCTCCCCAACCTGACCTAACTTGACATATTCATTTGGAATGTGAGCTCTGCTGAGGACCTGACATATCAATAATTAAATATGCAAGCACTTGACCTTTAATCAATCATTGATTGGTTGCTCATTCAACAGAGAAAGTGCCAAAAATTGATGATATTAAGAATGGAGGCAGTGAACCTGTGGAAGTGGTCCTGTGTTTGTTTGGTCTTTTCTGTATCCGTGTCAGCTTTAAGAATAGGAGGTCTCTAGCCTTGTGTTGGATCAGAGATGATTTTTGTTACTTTTTCCACAAAAGGCCTTTAAGGTACTCTTTGGTAATTAGTGGGCAGGAAGTCCTCCTAAGGGCGGCACAGTGGTGCAGTGGTAGCACTGCTGCCTTGCAGTAAGGAGACCTGGGTTCGCTTCCCGGGTCCTCCCTGTGTGGAGATTGCATGTTCTCCCTGTGTCTGCGTGGGTTTCCTCCCACAGTCCAAAGACATGCAGGTTAGGTGCATTGGCGATCATAAATTGTGCTTGGTGTGTGTTTGTGTGCCCTGCAGTGGGCCCGTGCCCTGCCTGAGGATTTGTTCCTGCCTTGCACCCTGTGCTGGATTGGATTGGCTCCAGCAGACCCCCATGACCCTGTGTTAGGATATAGTGGGTTGGAAGATGACTGACTGACTGAAATCGTCCTAAACCATACCTTAACCTATTAGACTTGTGTTACATGCGCGCCTCACAATACTTCCACCTGGGAACCTCAGGAGTGTTCGGCTGCACGCTGCTAGGGCTACAGCTCACAGTCACTCACTTTTCCTTCGAAAGCACTCAGATTTCCACCACTGTGCGGGCTGCACAAAGGAGTCGCCTTGCATCCCTGCAGGATGTGAATTAGGTGGGAAAGTGACCTCTTAACCCCATACTGCTAATGTCAACAAACATGAGGTTGTTTCAGTGACTTAAAAACAAAACGTTTTCACCGTTAACCTGTATGTTTATTTTGCAGAGAAACCAATAATATCAAACACAAGGAGTTAAGTGAATGAAATCGTACAACCAGAACGACTTCAATCAATGGGCATGCGGCAAGGTTTGGGTCAGGTAGTTCACCTTGAGCAGTTACAGGGTTTGGAATATTTTTCTTCATAAGCCAGCCGAGTTGGTTGTGATTTTTAGGATGCTGTTGTAAGTGGCTTGCTGGCATTCCAAAAAAAGTGCTCTGAAATCCTCTCTTTTGATACAGGGCCTCAATTAGGTAATTCTATTGGAAAAGTCCTGGAAAAACGATTTCACACAGCAAGCCACGTAGCTTATATAAAGCAAGAGTTACATAATTATAAAGTCAGATGACTGATAACTAGTCAATGGTGTTGTTATCTGCCCCTACACTTGTGTAACTCCCATCAGACCTCAGACTGTTCCTTACGGAATATGCGCCCTGCCTAGAAACTCATACCCCATACAGCCGTGTCGTACTCCTGTCCAATGCAACAGTCACAATGTTAGCCTTTCCATTATGAGTTCTACATTTTTGTTTACCTATTTTATTTCCTTACAAACTGCAGCGCATCTAAATAATCTCATATTCTTATATTAACTCTTTGAGGGCTGAATATTTTTTCCAAAGAACACACTTTTCTGAGCGGGTGGTTTCACACTTAAATCAACATAAAACATCTGTTTCTGCGTGCTGTGGCTGCTGTTGCCTTCTGTTCACCGTTCTTCGCCGGCCAGCAGAAATACGCCGGGGTCCAGCTGCCTGGTTGTCTTTGCACAGCAGTGGCAGTCGTAGTGCGACACAATCTTGTCATCGTGTCGGTCCTCACATGCAGATGTTGGCCATACGCGCATCAGCTACAGAAATGTGCTCAGCATCACAATCAGCAGGGGACCGATCAGCTGATACCATCACATCACTTTCGTTTTCGATCTCCATCTACAGATCACTTGCTTCAAAATTGAAGTCCTACATGTCAGAGTCCGATTCAGCGATAATAAGCGAAACGCCGTCTACAGAGTATTTTGCTTTGTGCATTCCCGTTGGTCTCTCTCCAGATGTCGATACCATTTTAGAGATTGTTTGATTCCAAGACAAATCAATGAAGCTAACTTTCCTTTTAGCAAAGAGAGTCAAACTCAAACGTGACATGTTTTGTCATCAAGACCCATCCTCTACCCCTAAATTTCGACAAATATTGACATCTGCTTCTCTCTCACGTGAAGCAGTTGTAGAGCAAGAGGAACTTTTCCTGTACAAATGTATTATTAAGTAATTCACACCATAGGCAATAAGCACAGGCAGGGATGCTGTTGGTTTTCTGTGTGGTCAGCCAATTCATTTTTATGGGGAGGCTAAGCCACCAAGAGCTTCTTGTGCTTTTCACACTCCTTATTACTACATTGTGACAGGTGTCATTGAGGTGGGCCTCAGCAGCTCTGCTTTCTTGTACCTTTCATTATGGTTTAGATTTTATTGTTTATCTTTCTGGATTTATGCACAGTTGACTAGAAACTGATTACATACTGTGGTAGATCAGCCTGGACACAAACAGGCGGACACAGAATGTCCCGAAAAACACACACATTTTAGTTCTCCTTCTGCCGCCTTTACTCCTCTCCTCCCAAGCTTTGTCTTCTTCCTCCCGACTCCGGCTCCCCGACTGGAGGGTGGTGCCCCCTTCTATAATCACCTGGATGTGCTCCAGGTGCTCTGTGACGATCTTCTGGAAGTGCCACATGAGCACCCGAAAGCACTCCGGGTGTCCCTGAAATTCCTTCCGACAGCACTTCCGGATATGGTGGAAGTGCTGATATCCAGGGCTCTACAATCCTCTGGGCATCCCCCTGTCATGACCACGGGCCCCAGTAGGGTTGAGCTTCCATGCTCAGTTCCCATGGCCCCCAAACAGACCAGAGTGGCCGCCCTTTCATGGTCCAGGGGAAGTATAGTCCCTCTCCCAGTCCTTCCAGGCGTTCCGGCTAGGCATAGCCCCCTGGCCGTCCGCCACAATACGAACAAGTTCTTTTCCGAGAGTGTGTTCACAAGTCCCGCAAAGTTAGCCTAGACACCCACTGAACACAACGAAACCTTCAACTTGTATAGAAAACATGTAATTGTACATAAGCAATGCTTTTAAAAGTTAATCTTTGTATTTTGTTAAATATTTCTTGTGTATTTTAACAATAACAGAAAGTTAATTTTTGCTTCCATTGTTATCCGTCAGTTTACGCCATCAGGTGGCCTACGTATGCAGACCTAACCTACCTCTCCTCAGCTCCTATTGAAAACATATTTGTACTGTAAAAAGGTTAACATTTGTATTTTTTGCTATAGATTTTTATTGTATTTTAAAAACAAACAACTGAAAGTTATTTTGTATTCCCATTGCTTTCCATTAGCTGATCTCGGTACAGTAGACTTGCTTTCCGCTAGAGAATGTCTGCTTAGCTCAGCTATAACGCCGCTACTTTCACGCTTAATTGCTGGGCTTGAAATAAAGCGAGTTAACTCAACGCAAACAGAGATACAGCCAACAGCACAGCCCAGAGTTGAGGATGCACGCACATGACTGAGATTGTAAATAATAATAATGTGGGTTTGGCACTCTGCATAGCACCAGACACGTGAACTGACCTACCTGCTGCCGCAAAATTTGAAGTTATGCTACAATTTTTCATTTTTCTCTGATTTAAATAATTTTTAATTTGCTGGACAAGCACGTTCGCATCTTTGAAAGTTTATGAGTTGAAGGTTCACGTGTAGGGGACTTACTGTATTCATTTAGCTTTGTGTTGGAATTGAAAGCATTGAGTCATCCTAAACGTTGACCTGAACTTGACTCACGCCATTACAGGGTCATGATACTTCAAGAACCTACCCTGGCTGGCATAGTTCATCATTTAAAGATCTGCTGGTCCAGATTATTCACACTTGGGCCTGAATTCCTGCCTTTTGCAGGCACATTCAGGCTCAGTCCAGTTTACACTTTGGAGACAATCAGTAAAATACTGCAGTCCTGAAATGTTCATCTATATACTGTAGATAAAAGTCAATGTGTGTGTGTGTGTATGTATGTTCCAGCATCACGTCCGAACGGCTGGAGCGATTTTCATGAAACTTGATACACGTGTTCCTCATTGGTCAACTAAAAATACTGTAGGGTGAAATCAGCCGTAACCTGTCCCCTTCTGGGTAGGATGGGGGTGATCTTGTGGTCTTGTTGGCATGTTATCATCCAGTTGACACTCGGAACGACCACCAGAGGGCGAACTGGAGGTGACTGCCAGCATTCTCTATGTTTGAGCGCCACCACCGCGCCCCTGTTGCTTTCAAATTAAATAGAGTTCTCCGTGTGGAAGTGTGTGTGTCTGTCCTGCCCGGAAGTGAGACGTAGAGTCGGGGTGAGGGCTCCAGCTCCAGCTCCAGAGGATATGCAAGCGAGGCCAGCACACCACCAAAAGGAAACCTCCTAAGAAAGACAGTCGCTTAGCTGCTAATGCACAAACAATGCGAGCACTTCAGCAACATGAATCCTTCTAGTAGAGAGATGCCCAGAGTAGTTCTGACAATTTAAATACTTTCTAGGATCCCGTACTGTTACACAGTTAGTATATCCCAGGCGACTGCCAGCATTCTTTATGTTTGAGCACCACTACGTCCCTGTTACTTTTCAAATGAAATAAGAGTTGGCCGGTTCCAAGCGTCAACTAGATGATAACATACATACAAGACTGCAAGACAGGGACATTAGTGAGTCTTTGTTTTTTAATTTATTTTTATTTTTAACATTGTGTTTTTTTAATTACGTTCTTCTCACACAATTAAAAAACTGGATGAACTGGAGGTGACTGCCAGCATTCTTTATGTTTGAGCACCACTACGTCCCTGTTGCTTTTCAAATTAAACACAGTTGTCCGGTTCCAAGCATCAACTGGATGATAACATACATACAACACCGCAAGACAAGCACATTAGTGAGTCTTTATACAGCCATCCATCATCCAACCCGCTATATCCTAACTACAGGGTCACGGGGTCTACTGGAGCCAATCCCAGCCAACACAGGGAGCAAGACAGGAAATAAACCCCGGGCAGGGCGCCAGCCCACTGAAGAAAACCCAGAGGGAGAACATGCAAATTCCACGCAGGGAGGACCCGGGAAGCGAACCCAGGTTTATTATTTGTTAATTTATTTTTATTTTTAAAGTTGTGTTTTTTTTATTATGTTTTTCTCAAACAATTAAAAAAAAAACTTTATTTTCCACCTGGGCAACTCTGGGTATTTCAGCTAGTTATATCTAGTATATAGTTGATATCCAATATGGTGTTCCACAAGGCTCTATCCTGGGTCCACTGCTCTTCTCAATCTACATGCTTCCGTTAGGTCAGATTATCTCAGGGCACAACGTGAGCTACCACAGCTATGCTGATGACGCACAGCTGTACTTATCAATAGCACCTGATGACCCCGATTCTATTGATTCACTAACAGAATGTCTGACTAGTATCTCAGAATGGATGAATAGTAATTTTCTCAAGTTAAATAAAGAGAAAACTGAAATTTTAGTGATCAGCAATAATGGATACAATGAGGCTATTAGAAATAAACTGGATACATTAGGATTAAAAGTCAAGACGGAGGTAAAAAGCTTAGGGGTGATTGTTGACTGTAATCTGAATTTTAAATCGCATATTCATCAGACCACTAGGACAGCATTTTTTCACTTAAGAAACATAAGTAAAGTTAGACCTCTTATATCACTGAAAGATGCTGAGAAATTAGTTCACGCGTTTGTTTTCAGTCGACTAGATTACTGTAATGCACTCCTCTCTGGACTACCCAAAAAAGACATAAATCGTTTGCAACTAGTGCAGAATGCAGCTGCTAGAATCCTAACTAGGAAAAGAAAATCAGAACACATCACACCAGTCTTAGCGTCACTTCACTGGTTACCTGTGTCATTCAGAATTGACTTTAAAATTCTGCTTATGGTTTATAAAGCCTTAAATAATCTCGCCCCATCTTATATATCGGAATGTCTGACACCCAATATTCCAAATCGTAACCTCAGATCCTCAAATGAGTGTCTCCTTAGAATTCCAAGAACAAAACTGGTGAGTGAGGCGTTTGGCCTTCTGCTGCTATGCACCTAAAATCTGGAATAGCCTGCCAATAGGAATTCGCCAGGCTGATACAGTAGAGCACTTTAAAACACTGCTGAAAACACATTACTTTAACATGGCCTTTTATAACTTCATTTTAATCGTAATTTAACTTAATCCTGATACTCTGTATGTTCAATTCATCATAATAACTATTCATGGTGGCTCTAAAATCGGTACTGACCCCTACTCTCTCTTCTGTTTCTTTTTCTGGTTTCTTTGTGGTGGTGGCCTGCGCCACCTCCACCTACTCAAAGCTTCATGATGCTCCAACAATGATGGACGGATTAAAAGGCAGAAGTCTACGTGACCATCATCATCATCAAGCCCTTCCGTGAGAATCCTAAATCCAAAGAGGACTGTTTCATTTATGTTAGGTAGAATGCCCAGAGGGGACTGGGCGGTCTCATGGTCTGGAATCCCTACAGATTTTATTTTTCTCCAGCCGTCTGGAGTTTTTGTTTTTTCTGTCCCCCCTGGCCATTGAACCTTACTCTTATTCGATGTTAATGTTGATTTATTTTGTTTTATAATTATGTCTTTCATTTTTCTATTCTTTAATATGTAAAGCACTTTGAGCTACTGTTTGTATGAAAATGTGCTATATAAATAAATGTTGTTGTTGTTGTTGTTGTAGTTTCAAATAAGGTAAAGTGAGGACTGAGGGAGGCACTGTGGACATTAACACACAGAAAGAAGACCACTGCATGACAGGATCAAAACAAGTCAAGCCGCTCTTCAGAGTCTAATGTAATCTTGGCAGTGAGCTAAGCCAAACACAAAGCATATGCAGAATCTGCGCAGGCTTATTATTTGAGAGCAGGCCAAGCCCCCAGGACCCTATATGGTGAATGAGGATGAAAGTTCCTGAGGGCTTTTCCTTTGTTATGCCGCCACTTTTCCATAAGCCTGCCCATCCGGAAGGCATGAATAGATCCGTCTGTGTGGAACGTCCTAACAGAGGCCATGAACATCAGTGGTGGGTGGGAGGCAGCAACTTATTTCTGAGCATGTTTTCCCCAAATGCACACAATTAAGCACTTAGCGACTTACTTTACCCCAACCGCAAGAAGAGAGGCAGCGTAAGTGAGCTGTTTGTTATTGGATTAAGTAACAAATCACTTTTCATTAGTCAACTTTACTGGCTTTTTAACTGAACAGTGGCCAGGCCTGTTCTCTTATGAAACCTGCCAAGAATCTCACAGCTACTGCTAACTGAAACTGACATTGAGGAATGTGCTGCAGAATCCGATGTATGCTAACGATGTCCTGGATTACAGACTCCAATATGAAATGCGGTTTAATAGACTTTTATGTGTTGTCACACTTGACTCCGCCTCTCCAGGGTAAACGAGCTGGAAGTGCAGGTGAAACTACAGGGGAGAAGGTCGAGAAGTCCAGATGTCTCTGAACCTTTAAAGAAGGAGGCTGCCAGCCTGACAAGACGGCTCACCAGCACTGATAAATGTTCATGTTACGGTTTTCTCCATTCTTCATCCCTTTCTGTTTCTTCATTTTTTTGCTTTTGTAAATTATTTTGTAGTTTGTTGTAACCAATGCTGTGGTGGGCTGGCGCCCTGCCCAGAGTTTATTTCCTGCCTTGCACCCTGTGTTGGCTGGGATTGGCTCCAGCAGCCCCGTGACCCTGTAGTTAGAATATAGCGGGTTGGATAATGGATGGATGTTAACCAATGTGTTTTTGTTGGTTTCTGCTATAATTATATATGTAAGAGCCACTTATTAGTTATTTAGGTTATGTTAAATAGAGAGAAGTATTTAAAATGTTTGCCAATGTATCAGTGCATAGTCTATGGTTGATTCTATTATAACCCCCACAAGCTAAACTGAAATGAAATATTTTAATTATTTCTTGTCCCTCCGACTACAGATTAGTCCCAGTTTATGATCTGCACCGCAGTTGGTAAGGAATGGAGGGCAAACAGTTTTCAAACCGTATCCAGTAATGTATGTAGTATGTATATGTGCCGTACGCACAGAACGTACTGAATGTGTTTAGTAAAGCATTGCCATAGAGAAATAACACAACCTTTATGTATAGAATGTAACTGAAGTTTAACAAGAAAAAGCTAAGTTTGAAGAAACATTTTTTTTCCTTTCTTGTCGTTTATCCAGCATGTGTAATATTTTTTTTTTGACTATTTTTGTGTGAACTATTTTACTTTACTTTATTGGACTGAGAAATTTCCTTTGTTACGTGTTTGACTCATGTTGGATCCTACCTTGCCAACTCAGTAGCAACTCGATTTTTGGAAAATGGAAAAGACGCAGCTATAATATATATTGGCAATTATTTGTAATCGTCACTTTCTATTATGGTGTTTTTCAGGTGCTGAATCTAAATTTTGTATTTATTTTAGTAATTGCTTTCCGCTATTAAAAAATATTTAACATTGTTTTTGCTGCCATTTTTGTTTTCAGGGGTGCTCCCATTTTATCGTCATGATGCAGCAAAGGTTGGTATTTAATTAGATCACAGAAGTTATGTGGGTGACATCATCAGCACTAATAGAATCAGTTCATCAAATGTGTTACTAGTAGAGTTTGTGGATAGTCAAAGAAAATAATCTTGTTAATAATATTTGTGTACAAGTATTATTTTTTGAATTTCCTAGTTATCAGGGGTCCGGTACCTCATACTCCCGGATCACCCACCACAGGATTCCCCGAGGAACACGGTCGAATGCCTTTTCCAAGTCCACAAAACACATGTAGACCAGTCGAGCAAACTCCCATGCACCCTCCAGGACCCTGCTAAGGGTGTAGAGCTGGTCCACTGTTCCACGACCAGGACGAAAACCACACTGTTCCTCCTGAATCCGAGGTTTGACTATCTGACGGACCCTCCTCTCCAGGCCCCCTGAATAGACTTTTCCAGGGAGGCTAAGGAGTGTGATCCCTCTGTAGTTGGAACACACCCCCTTGTCCGCCATCTTAAAGAGGGGGACCACCACCCCGGTCTAAAATCCAGAGGCACTGTCCGCAATGTCCATGCGTTGTTGCAGAGGCGCATCAACCAAGACAGTCCTACAACTTCCAGAGCCTTGAGGATCTCATCCACCCCCGAGGTCCTGCCACCAAGGAGTCTTTTGACCACCTCGGTGACCTCAGTCCCAGAGATGGGGGAGCCCACCTCAGAGTCCCCAGGCTCTGCTTCCTCATTGGAAGGCATGTTAGTGGGATTGAGGAGGTCTTTGAAGTACTCGCCCCCACGACCCACAACGTCCTGAGTTGAAGTCAGCAGCGCACTATCCCCACCATATACGGTGTTGACACTGCACTGTTTCCCCCTCCTGAGATGCCGGATGGTGGACCAGAATCTCCCCGAAGCCACCCGAAAGTTGCCTCCCCAAACTTCTTGCGCTGAGTTTTTGTCTCAGCAACCACCGAAGCCGCATTCTGCTTGGCCTGCCGGTACCTATTAGCTGCCTCCAGAGTCCCACAGGACAAAAAGGTCCAGTAGGACTCCTTCTTCAGCTTGACGGCATCCCTCACTGCCGGTGTCCACCAACGGGTTCGGGGATTGCCACCACGACAGGCACCGACCACCTTACGGCCACAGCTCTGGTCTGCATGACCCATTCTGACTCAATGACCCCACCTCCTTCGGGACGTGGTTGAAGTTCTGCCAGAGGTGGGAGTTGAAGCTACTTCTGACAGGGGACTCTGCCAGACGTTCCCAGCAGACTCTCACAATACGTTTGGGCCTACCAGGCCTGACCGGCATCCTTATAAAATAAAAATACTTATTTTCTCAGTATGTATTGTCACAGAAAAGAAGCTCCATGGAGCACAAGAGGCAAAAAGGAGTTGCCTGAAATAATAAGGCAATCCAAGCCAAACATAACCCAAATACACTATCCAGATACAAAGTCAAAAATAGAGCATGAAGTCAAAAATCCAGTAAATCGCACAAGCACAACAAAACACAAGAACTCACAGACTCCAGAGAACGTTCACAATGAACTGCAAGGAACTGTGGGAGACTCTCTACTCTCTGGTTTTATAGCGCATAGGGTAGTACGTGGTAGTCACCAGCATGTGGCTCCGCCTCTTGGGGGACAATCCACAAAACAAATTGAGCAAAATACAGGCAAAGAAAATATAGCACACAGTTAACAAAAATAACATTAACACAAATAAAATGGTTCAACGATGAACAAAAATGACATAACACATCTCCATCCTGGGGAGGAACCCTGACCGAAATATAACAGGTAGCCTTAGCTGGTGTGAGGCTGACAAATTATGTTTTTTTTTATTTTATATTGTCTTGTTTCGTGATTGTTTAGTAATTTAATTTAAGTTTTAATTTCATGCCAATGTGGCCATGCTTTTATTTTTTCTTTCTTTTCCACATGGGAAACTGCTGCCTCCATTTCCCACCTGCACAGCACAATCAAAGCACAAACACAACACTGTACACTTTCTTTCTTTATTTCTTTCTTTCTTTCTTTCTCTTTCCATCTCTTTCCATCTCTTTCCATCTCTTTCCATCTCCACTGCTCCTGGCAGACTTCATCCTCTTCCACCTGACTCTGGCTCTCCGAATGGCTCCTTTTATTCCGCTCCTAGGAGTGCTCCAGGTGGTTCATCAGCGTTACCTGGAATCCCTCCCAGGTGTGGTGGAAGTCCAATGTAGGGCTCTGCAGCTCCCCCTGGTGGCCCCCATGGAACCCAACACGGCTGTGCCAAACTCCAACTCCCAGCATGCCCTGTGAGAATCTGAGGTGTCACAGCTGCCCAGGAGGGCTGCCCTCTAGCATCCCAGGGAAGTTAGTGCCAAACATCCAAGCTGGGTAATGGCTGTGTGCATCTGTCACACTAATTTAGTTTGCCATTCTTATTGTTGTGTGTATATTGCACCCATGGGGTCTCCTGACACTGCAGCTGACCAGGCTGTTCATGCAGTCCTATTTAAAGGTCCTTTTTGAAAATTTGTGTTGTGATTATCTACTACTCTAGATGCTAAAATTTTGTCTCAGCCTAGTGTTCAAAATGGGCTTAACCACAAACACAAATATTTAAGTAGGTTACCACTTACATTGACGCAAAAAGGGAAAGCACCAAAAAATTAACAAAGGAATAAAAAAAACTATAACATATGTCTTTTCATTAAATATTTGCCAAGAAAAATCTCTCTATTATTAAAAAAAATCCTGGGAGGGAGACTAGGGAGACAATTTGACTTCCCGCGAGAGACACTTTAACATCACGTGAGATAAGGCAGTGAGACAACATTTAAAACAAGTTCACCGACATCTAACCTAGCAGTTGTTGGAATGCTTTTGGCAGACACGCTTCATATGCTCCCAGCGATTAAAACAACGACAAGTGACAAGCAGAACCCGCAGCTCGCCAACAGCAGCAGCAGCAAGGCAACAGATGATCCGGCGGCATCTCCTTAGCATGTGTTCAGCTGCCTCCCCTTCACAATGCAAGCAGCGTTATACGTCCTGTGAGAAAGAGATGTAACCACGCCCGGGGCTGGAAATAAAGGACAAGTATTGTTTTCACAAAAGTTTTAAAGTAAAAGTTAAAATAATGCATATGTAAAAATTCCCATGAAAGTAACAATCTCTTTAAATTGTATATTCAGTAAACCAAACCCGGGGGTTGGCGAGCGTAGTGAGCAGGGGGTGGAGTCCTCTAGTATTTACAAAGAAAAAGAGCTAATGGTATCCCTTAAAAAGACAGACTGAGAAATGTTAAAAGAAAAACAGCAATGAGACTTACACAATACATGCTCCTCCAACAATTCTCAATGCCTATCTGGATGACCTCACTGGTGGTCCTGCAGGTGTTTATTATGGTGGTCCCACCCACTGAAGATTTAATTAAACAAATTAACACAAAACAGACAATACATAAATAGCAAGTAATTAATAATGAAAACAATTTTCTATAAAGACAGAAAACCTAATATGCACAATAAATACATTTAAATACATGTAAAAAAAACAAAATTAATGAAACTACATTTCCATCTAAACTGTTCTTCGGCCTCCAGCTGGGAGCCATCCAGAGCAGATGGTCACTCAACCTCCGCCCACAGGCCTTGCACTCCACTTTGACTGCCTGCTTCCTCTCCACAGTAGCACTGGCACTACCACAGTTCTGCCAGTCCTACTCTTTCACATTCTTTCTTTCCTTCCTTTCACTTTTGCTTCAAACTCTGATCTTCCCTGTTTTCTGCATTTTTGTTTGTCACCCTCATTCCTGCCCAGGCTCCCCTTTATGGGAGCAGGTGTGGCGATCACAGACCCCAGAGCGCTAGCGAGGAAATTGGCTGAACCGTGCATATCAGCAATGACGTATGGAGCTGAGACAAAGTCAGTAAAGGGGATGCAGGGGAATAAGTTAGATGTGGCAGAAATGAGAATGTTCAGATGGATGTGTGGAGTTACAAAAAAGGACAGAATAAGAAATGAGACAATCGAGAGGTTGAGGTGGTATAGACATGTGATGTGGAGAGACAATGAATATGATGGAAATGAAAGTAAAGGGAAAGAGAAGGCGATGAAGGCTAAAGTGGAGATGGATGAACAAAGTGAAGTTCTGAAGGAAAAGGACTTGACTGGTGAGGAGGGGCAGGAATGAGCTATATGGAGAAGGTCAATCAAGTACATCACCCCTACATAGAAGTGGGAAAAGTAGAAAAAGAAGAAGAAGAAGTGCATGCCTGCACGTTGTCACACACACGCGATTAGGAGACAACTAAAGGACCTGAATAAAAGTAATTCCATGCCTGACCAGGGGGAGGCGAAGTGCACTGATTCTCTCTCTCAATTCCTTACAGACCATTCTCAGGAAATCCTGCCAGGTTCTGGGGCAACTGATAATGCCACTTCCAGTTCCGGCCCTGATGACATCACTTCCTCTACTTGCATTTAAAGGCCGCCATTTTAAGACAGCAATTCAGTTCTGTTCTGAACTCATACCTGTGAACAAATCTGTTCAATTTAATCAATTTTGCAGCCAGGAAAAACATTATAGGGGTGGTTGCCCCAAACCTTTTCAATGCCTCTTTGTCGTTCTTGTGACATGCTTGAATGCCTGGCCAGTAAATTCCCCATCGATGCCCCAGAGCCTCTCGTGCCACACACCACGTGCACCTACACCCTCCTGGAGCCCGAGTGCTCCATTTTTATTTATTAAACGCTATGCATTGCCACAAACCCCCATCATGCACTTTACCACAGGTCAAGACACCAAACATCCTAACATCCACAAATTAGATGTGCTGTTGTGTATGAGAGAGAGTGAATCATAAGAGACTTACTTGATGTTGTCTCTAACTTTAATAAAGCAATTTCAGTAATGGTGGTTCTTGCTTGTTTATTCACTGTGTAGGCTGGTTATTTGAAAGGTGTCTGGACATTGGATGAGCTCCATCTAGTCTTCTCACCAATCCGAGCTTTGTTGGGCTGAATGGCCTGTTCTCGTCTAGAGTGTTCTAATGTTCTAATACTAATGTTCTGAACTGAGAAGAGAACTGTTAATCGAGGTTACCTCTGCACATAAAAACCTCGTAGATTCTTCCATGTTATTTAATGGACGCATTTTCTTTCAACAAATGGTGCAGTATATTCAGGAAGAAATGAAGCAGCATTAAAATGATGGAAACGTAGCTTTGTTCCAAATTCAGAAGCAGTAAAAATGCATCAATAGACATCTTTGCCTCTGCTCACATTATTAAAAATATTTAAAATTGTTTGATGTACAGGTGCTGGTCATAAAATTAGAATATCATGACAAAGTTGATTTATTTCAGTAATTCCATTCAAAAAGTGAAGCTCGTATATTAGATTCATTCATTACACACAGACTGATGTATTTCAAATGTTTATTTCTTTTAATTTTGATGATTATAACTGACAACTAATGAAAGTCCCAAATTCAGTATCTCGGAAAATTAGAATATCAATTAAGACCAATGCAAAAAAAAAGGATTTTTAGAAATGTTGGCCAACTGAAAGGTATGAACATGAAAAGTATGAGCATGTACAGCACTCAATATTTAGTTGGAGCTCCTTTGGCCTGGATTACTGCAGCAATGCGGCGTGGCATGGAGTCGATCAGTCTGTGGCACTGCTCAGGTGTTATGAGAGCCCATGTTGCTCTGATAGTGGCCTTCAGCTCTTCTGAATTGTTGGGTCTGGCGTATTGCATCTTCCTCTTCACAATACCCCATAGATTTTCTATGGGGTTAAGGTCAGGCGAGTTTGCTGGCCAATCAAGAACAGGGATACCATGGTCCTTAAACCAGGTACTGGTAGCTTTGGCACTTTGTGCAGGTGCCAGGTCCTGTTGGAAAATGAAATCTGCATCTCCATAAAGTTCGTCAGCAGCAGGAAGCATGAAGTGCTCTAAAACTTCCTGGTAGACGGCTGCGTTGACCTTGGACCTCAGAAAACACAATGGACCAACACCAGCAGATGACATGGCACCCCAAACCATCACTGACTGTGGAAACTTTACACTGGACCTCAAGCAACATGGATTCTGTGCCTCTCCTCTCTTCCTCCAGACTCTGGGACCTTGATTTCCAAAGGAAATGCAAAATTTACTTTCATCAGAGAACATAACTTTGGACCACTCAGCAGCAGTTTTGTCTTTAGCCCAGGCGAGACGCTTCTGACGCTGTCTCTTGTTCAAGAGTGGCTTGACACAAGGAATCGACAGCTGAAACCCATGTCTTGCATACGTCTGTGCGTGGTAGTTCTTGAAGCACTGACTCCAGCTGCAGTCCACTCTTTGTGAATCTCCCCCACAGTTTTGAATGGGTTTTGTTTCACAATCCTCTCCAGGGTGCAGTTATCCCTATTGCTTGTATACTTTTTTTCTACCACATCTTGTCCTTCCCTTCGCCTCTCTATTAATGTGCTTGGACACAGAGCTCTGTGAACAGCCAGCCTCTTTAGCAATGACCTTTTGTGTCTTGCCCTCCTTGTGCAAGGTGTCAATGGTCGTCTTTTGGACAACTGTCAAGTCAGCAGTCTTCCCCATGATTGTGTAGCCTACAGAACTCGACTGAGAGACCATTTAAAGGCTTTTGCATGTGTTTTGAGTTAATTAGCTGATTAGAGTGTGGCACCAGGTGTCTTCAATATTGAACCTTTTCACAATATTCTAATTTTCCAAGATACTGAATTTAGGACTTTCATTAGCTGTCAGTTATAATCATCAAAATTAAAAGAAATAAACATTTGAAATACATCAGTCTGTGTGTAATGAATGAATCTAATATACAAGTTTCACTTTTTGAATGGAATTACTGAAATAAATCAACTTTGTCATGATATTCTAATTTTATGACCAGCACCTGTATAGTTCAGCACTTACTTTAGAAAAACATCGTAGAAAATAATTTATGCTTGTCTGCCTTTTCACCGATCATCAAGAGTCACAATTTAGAAACCCATGACCGTGTGATGTCACAGTGGCAGCACAGACAGACAAAACATGACATCTGTCTTCATCATATTCACCTGTCTGCCTTTCTGTCTGAGCAATTTTTTTTTGAGCTAGATAGAGAGGCTTCGATGAAAATAGGAACCATTTAACACAGTTATTTCAATTATTTAAATAAAGTCAATATGAGTGAATGTGTATGTTCATAATGCCTATAATGGATGACATGTGAAATGTGGATAAATCCAAATTTATTAAGACATTTAGAAACGAATTGTGTGCATTGTGGGAAGCTATAACGTGAAATGATTCATCAGGGACTCTTTAGTTCGTTATTGTTATAGCTTGTGATCATAAACATTTCAGCAGATGGCATCGCACTTCGCAGGAAGACCTGCCATGTAACACAGAGCAGTGGAAGACAAATGAATGAAAGGGCATCCAGTCAAGGAGAAAAACTGACGCAAGTTATAATGAGGCTTACATCCCTTGTCAGAATGAGCCCTGGTGGTTGAAAAGGTCTTTTGATCACCTAGCTGACCTCAGCCTAATGTGCAATAATAACAATAACAGTCTGCTAGAAATACCTGTACTCCAATTACAAGCCTGCACTTATTTTTTCAGTATGGATTTATTTTTATATATTGTATTTCTCTCTCTTTGACAAGCTTTAGAGTGAATTGTTACACATTGTCACACACACGCGAGTACAGGGCAGTCTCAGGGCTTGCACATTGGATGTACTACCACTCCGGAACATAAGAGGGCGATGTCATTTACACATTCTGCTCTTTATCTACAAGCAGAGGATCTGCAAATCAAGGACAACTGAAAACATACTCACTTCTGCACCAGGGACCTCCTCTCCCAAGGTAAAACATATGCTGTATAATGGCCACCACTTCCTGAAGAAGACAGTCTTGATCATGGACTCGTGTCAGGAAAGATGATTCTGTTTTTCTTGCATAATTTTTTCAGTGCACATTTATTCCACCATAATCGGTTGGCTGGTACCTTGTCTTTCACAGCATTTATAAATGATCACCACCAATAGCCACTTGACATAAGAATGACATGTTTCCTAGAATTAAAATAAACATTGTAAGGTTTCTAACTCTTTTGGATGGGACGACATGCTGAAGAGTGTCCTGAAGCGAGATCGCGGAATATTGTAAATGCAGAGAACAGCATTACTTAACCTGGCCACGACCCTGTCTGATTGCTGTGTCTGTGTATAGGAGAGCGGCAGATCCCGCTACAATAAACAACCATGCTGTTCTTGTTTCAAGCTGAATAAAGATGGTGTCGCTGAAGTACTGAGACTCAGCCTCAGACTCAGTGTTTTGGGGTGCAAGACAGGGACTCACATGTCACAACATCTTTCCTATAATTAACTTTATCAGCTCGACGCTCCTCTTCCCCCTTCCCACAAACGGTGAAACTGAATTCGGGTGAATCCCTGGAATTGTAAGAGGGCACTTTTAAACAGATTGTTCTGGTTTGTAATAGGAGATATGGTGGAACAGCTCTTCTGAGCATTGAGGTCCATCTCTATGGCCTATCTGGGATTTGCTCAACACTTAGCTGCCTCGAAAGCTTGCATATTGTAATCTGTTTAGTTAGCCAATCAAATGGGTCATTTTGCTTGACTTCTCATTGCTCAACACTCTCACTAATCCTCCTCGTTTGTTGTTTCATGTTGTTTAATATCCTCTTGATGTGATTTGCTCCGTTTGCTTCTAACAAACTAAACTCCTCTCAATTCTCCTATAGCCCAATCATCTGTTATGTTCTCCAGATTTGACACCAGGCCCCTGGTCCTATGGGGTGCTTTCCAATGCCTTTTGTTGTTGTTTTACATCAGTGTCCTTCAAACTAGTGAATATTATATAGGATCTCCAGTCTGGATTTCCTGGGGAGTTGGGTCATCTGGGGACATGTTCTCCACTTCTGGCCTAGTGTCATTCCATAACTTGCTTGTAAGAGTGTTCTCTCTGTTTTCTCTGCTTTCTCTCTGGACACATGGGCTTCATTTGGTGTCTTCTCTCCCTGCACTTCCACTTCATATCTTCTCTTCCTCATTCATCTTCTGCTTTGTATACCCTTCTTGTTCATGTGTATCGTAAACTGCTCCCCATTACACTGGTCTGGCAATACAATCTTACTCCAGTTCCTACACTTTGCTAGGAAACTATTTGCACTAATAATTTAGATAAACAGAGTGCTTAGTTTCAGATTATTCATTGTTTGGGATGACTAACTGGTGATAACAGCAAATGATACCTTGTCACAGGTGCTATGCGCGCTCTACAACAATAAGCTTGAAGGAATTGGTCATGAAAATATGAATTTCAAGAAATCTTTTCAAAGTGTGTCATACACCGTGAAAATAAGCTGAAAAAGGACTGCCGTTAAAAGAGGTGATAACAAAGAGCCATAGAAGATGCAGATTTAGGTCCTCAAAATGTGTGCCCAATGACACTGAAGACCACTCCAGCAGAACCATGGACGAGGCTGAAGAGCACACACCTCCTGACTGCAACAACAACAACAACATTTATTTCTATACCACATTTTCATACAAATGATGCAGCTCAAAGTGCTTTACAGGATGAAGAAAGAGAAAAAAGACAAAATAAATAAAAAATAGAATTAGGGAACACTCATTAACATATGTCGCAACCAGCTGGGGGCTAGACCCAGCTGGGACGCCTTGATGGGCCGGGAGGTGGCGTGTACGTCCTCCGGGCCACGAGGGGGATCAGAGGAGGACCAAGGGAGAAGAGCGAGGAGGCTCAAGCCCATTGGGGCCCGTGGCCACCGCCAGGGGGCACCCCGAGTCTCAGAGAGCCCGGGAGTTATCTACTTCTGCCACACCTGGAAAGATGGAGGAGAATCCCTCCAGGGATGCCCAGAGTGCTTCCGAGTGCTCTCCCGACACTTCCGCCACACCAGGAAGTGTTGTCAGAGGGAACACCTGGAGCACATCCGGGTGAGAATAAAAGGGCCCGCCTTCCCACAGTCTGGGAGCTGGAGTCGGGAGTGGGAGCAGGACAAAGCTCCTGTGGAGAGAGGAAAGGCGGCCCATAGACGTTGAGAGAAAGGCCCGAAGTGACGGTGGTTAGTGCTGGGAGGCACTGTGTTGTGTGCAGGACTGTGTACTGTGTTATTTGGAGAAAATAAAATGTATAGTTTGGATAAAGATGTGGTTTTAGTCTCTTGGTGTCCGGGCATGTCTGACACATAGAATAAAAGTAAGGTCCGATGGCCAGGGAGGACAGAAAAAAGCAAAAAAAAAAACTCCAGACAGCTGAAGAAAAAAATAAAATCTGCAGGGGTTCCGAGGCCATGAGACCACCAAGCTCCCTCTAGGCATTCTACCTAACATCAATTACCTCAATCAGTCCTCATTGTATTCAGGGTTCTCATGGAAGAACTTGAGGATAATGGTCATGTGGACTTCTGGCCTTTAATCCACGCCTTTAACTGCACACTAAAGGAAAAAATACTATTCAGTGAGTACTGCGTCTAGTAAACAGTAAATCAGTAAAGGAGAGAGGAATAAACACTGAGGAAAAAGAACGGCAAGACCGCGTCAGCTGCGTAGCTCAGCTTGGAGCGAAATGAAGTGAATGAAATGAGGTGAATGGGAGAGGAGATGATCACGTGACTCCCCCACCCACCTTAACTCTTAATCCCTCCACAAAGACACAAACACAGTCTCTCGGATCCCAACTTTCCTTTATATAAATCAGTAAAGGAGAGTGGACTAAACAGTAAGGAAAAAGAACGACAAGACCACGTAGGCTGTGGAGCTCGGCTCGGAGCGAAATGAAGTGAATGAAATGACGTGAATGGAAGGGGAGATGATCACGTGACTCCCCCACCCGCCTTAACTCTCCATCCCTCCACAAACACACAAACACAGTCTCTCGGATCCCATCTCTCCTTTATATGTATAGATGATTAATACAAAATATAAAGTAAAAATAAGTAAAACAAATTAACCTGCACATTTTTTTTGAAAAGAATCGTAGCTGATGTGATGGAGACGAGAGAGAGAAGAGGAGGAGGAGGAGGAGGAGGGTTATTGTGTAGGACAACGTTCACTCTAACAGAACCCCTGCTCTCTGTTGGCTCACTGGAATCTTTTTCTTTTTTTGCAACTTTAACAAGGAGCCTATCCAATGACAGTTGCCTTTGCCTGAAAACTCACTACACTTGGACACAAACTTAAAAAAAATGCTTTACACACTGTAAGGTTTCTAAACTCTTTTGGGGTCCCCCCCTTTAACTGGACGACATGCGGAAGAGCGTCTTGAAGCAACCGCAGGCTCCTAGCGTTGTAGCAGTTCGCCGTAAAAGTGAATCAGAAAAGATTGCAGTCACGCTATAAGTGCCTGCCGTCGATGGGTGATGCAAGGAACAGTATAAATGCAAGAGCACGGTATTACTTAGCCACTAACCTTGCCACGGCCCTGCCTGATTGCTGTGTCTCTGTATAGTAGAGCGGTAGATCCCGCTACAGTAAATAACTGTGCTGTTCCAGTTTCATGTTCAATAAAGCTGGTTTTGCTAAAGTACTGAGACTCAGCTTCGTGTTTTGGGGTACATGACAGGGACGTTACAACACACACATGTGGTCACAATGCTATAGTAAACAGTATGCGCTCGTCCGGATGTTGACTACATGAATGAGGCATGCCGACTGAGAACGAGCATGGCAGACGATTACCCACAATCCCCACGTGATGCTTGGCGGACAAAGTGTATATGTACTACTCATATTGCAAGACATCAATCATTTATCACGTTAAAATTTATTAAAAATTTTTGCTCATCTTGCAAAGCACAAGTTTACTCGCAATCCAAGGTTTTACTGTACAATGCTCATCTAACCTCTGTTTATTGTTGCAAAATTCAAAATGACAACATGATATCATAGCAGAACGCAAGCATTTCTCAAAGCTATGGGGGCCAAGCACCTGCAGTGGTCTATGTGTATAGCACATTTTCATATAAATAATGTAGCTCAAAGTGCTTTACATGATAAAGAAAGAGAAAAAAGACAAAATAAATAAGAATTAAAATAAGTGAACACTAATTAACATGGAATAAAAGTAAGGTCCGATGGCCAGGGAGGACAGAAAAAACAAAAAAACTCCAGACGGCTGGAAAAAAATAATAAAATCTGCAGAGAATCTGAGACCACCCGGCCCCCTGTAGGCAGTCTACCTCACATCAATGACCTCAATCAGTCCTCATGGTATTCAGGGTTCACATGAAGAACTTGATGATGATGGTCATGTGGACTTCTGGCCTTTAATCCATCAATGTAGGGACATCACAGGGCTTTGATCAGGTGGTGGTGGTGCAGGTTGCCACCCCAGAAAACCGGAAAAAGAACAGAAGAGAAAATAGCCGTTAGTGCGGATTTTAGAGCAAACACCATGAATAATAATGATAATTAATTGAATATACAGAGCATCAGGATTAAACTAAGCTGAAGCTATGAGAAAGCCATGTTAAAGTAATATGTTTTTAGCAAAAGGATTAGCCTGGCGAATTCCTATTGGCAGGCGATTCCAGATTTTAGGTGCATAACAGCAGAAGGCCGCCTCACCACTTCTTTGAAGTTTAGCTGTTGGAATTCTAAGCAGACACTCATTTGAAGATCTAAGGTTACGATTTGGAGTGTAAGGTGTAAGAGATTCTGAGATATAGGATGGAGTGAGATTATTTAAGGCTTTGTAAACCATAAGCAGGATTTTAAAGTCAATTCTGAATGACACAGGTAATCAGTGTAGTGACATCAAAACTGGAGAAATGTGTTCGGATTTTCTTTTCCTAGTTAGGATTCTAGCAGCTGCATTCTGCACTAGTTGCAAACGATTTATATCTTTTTTGGGTTGTCCTGAGAGGAGTGCGTTACAGTAATCTAGCAGACTGAAAACAGAAGCGTGAATTAATTTCCAACCAATCGCGGATCCGCAGTCACGGGTCCAACCTGAGGAGGAGGATTATCAGTGCCTGGTCTGAAGGAATGACAAATGAAGTCACTGCTTGCTTGGTGTGTTTGTGTGTTCTAGAGTGGTAGCTCCCGCTTCAATATATACGTTTGAAGTTGTTAATAAAGCTGATCATTCTGAAGATTGAGACTCAGCCTCGTGTTTTAGGGTGTAAGACAGTGACTCACGCGTCACAAAACAAATCTGTGTGTCTATGTTTATGCATTATGTAATCAGTAATTTATAAAGTTGCATTTTACTTACAAACTTTTTGCAGCACTCTAAGAGTCCAAAATATACATAAATAAACTGAACTGAATTTCATTGAATAAGAGGTCCGTGATACCAAACACGATCTGTCAGCCTTGGTTTGAAGGAATTATAACATCGCAGCTCGGTCCTGATTAAGATTTATTTTTCCTTCTTCAGACGCTTTGTGCCAGTAATTGATGAAGAGTGAACCGATCAGCAGTGGCGTAGCGTAGTGGGGACGGCAGGGGCGGCCCGCCCCGGTGGCACTTTTAGGGGGCGGCAAATAATTACTGTATATTTTAGTCTTTTAAATTGAAATACCTAATTAAGGGGGCGGTGAAGTTTTCCTCCACCCCGGGTGGCTGACATCCACACTACGCCACTGCCGATCAGAAAGGTGGGACTGATGTAAAGTTGCCGTTTGTGTTGTTCAGCTACTGAAGCTATTCAGAATCTATGATTTGTATTTGTATTAGCATAATATTTGTATTCTTATTCCACTGCTTGCAATTTCCAGCCCTGATTGTCTTGCTTAGTGGAACAGGGAAAACGGACATGGCCTAATCAAAGCAACTCATGCACATTGAGCGGCTGTGTAGGCCGGCATCAGTCACCAGCAGCCTATCCTGAACCCATCTTCTTTTTCTTTCAATGCACAACTCAAACAGCCCTGGGCAGAGAAACTCATCTGAAGACGGATGAGATGAAACTGCCTGTAGCCAGATAGCCATGTGATGATTGCAATAACCACATCCTGCAGAAACTGACCTGACCATCTAAATCAGATAATCCACTAAGAACTCAAACACACTTCAGGCTGTAAATGGAATACTTAAAGAGGAACAAACCACTTGGCAACAGTGGGCCAGACCAGTAACTAGTTTTATAAGATGTATTTATTATGCATTTTCTTGGTTACTGATTGATTATTCATTTAATGTAGTAGTAGTAGTAGTTGTAGTAGGAGTATTGCCATGTGTGCAGAGTACAGTCAAATTCTTACTTACATGTCCAACCCATACACAATCTGTCACCACACTCCAGTGCCAATGCATAAGCAGGTGATACACTCTAGTACAGAAGGGTGGTGTGCCAACGCGCTACAATGCTGATAAGATTCTGATGGTGGATGACATCGTTCAGCATTGGCGAATACTTTAAGAAAACAGGTACATTAACACTGAAGTAATAATCACTATGTTTACTACGTTACTTTGAAATTCTTGATGCCAATCACCCTGCACTGCTCAACAACCAAAGATAACTGAATCTGAATCAAAGAAAAAAATTACCCAAAGGAAAATATCATCTGCCAACCACGTAAGAAGCAATTATTTTGCAATGTATACATGTCAGAAAGTGAGTTGAATGTTTTTTTTTTATCTTTCATTGAATTTATTAAAAGCATAAAACATTCCAAACAATCAAGTCAAACTTAACAAAACTAAAATCAGATCAACTCCAACCCATCAGAGAGAGACGAAGGCCAACAGCCAGAGTAAAACTGTTCAGAGTAGTAAATAGAGAAAGGAGTCTTTCTCTCCCAGTGTAAATGCTTATTCGAAAATATTATTTATTAGGTCCTGCCAGGTTTAAAAAAAAGTCCTGCAAAGATCTTCCAAGTGAGAATTAGATTTTTTCCAATTTCAAATAGTATATAACATCAGTTACACACTGACTTAAATTAAAGAGGTGGGTTAGGATTTTTCCAGTTCAGCAAGACAAGTCTACGTGCCAATAGGGAAGCAGAGGCAATCACAGTTTGTTTGTCCTTCTCCACTTTAAGCCCATCTGTGAGACCACCAAACACAGCTGATAGTGGGTTAGAAGGGATTGTGACACCAAGGCTGGCTGAAAGGCATTTCAAGATTTTGGTCCATAATGGTGTTAATTTAGCGCACGCCCAAAACATGTGGCGTAGTGAGGCTGGAGCTTGATTGTAACGTGTGCAGGTTGGATATTACTGTGGAAACATTTTGTACAGTTTTTAATGAGATAGATGTGCTCGATAAAAGATTTTAAGTTGAATAATTAAATGTTTTGCACATGTGGAGCTAGAGTGAATTCAAGTTGAATAAAATTAGATTAGGTAACTTTATGAGACTGAAAGGCCAAAGTCACGTTTTTAATTCATATTTTCACATCCAAAATTGTGGGCGTCACTGTATGGATATATTGTAGTGTGCTATACATAGGAAAGGAAAAAAATGACACAAAAACTACTTGAAAAAAAGAAAAAACAAACTTCCAGAGGTAAACGAGGACATTTGCAGGCCTTCTCATTCATTCATTTGACTCGATTTTCCACTCTTTTAAGTGTAGTATATACAGCAGGTTCATATTGTCACGTATACAAGTACAGCGAAATTCTTAACTTCATGTGATGATCAACGTGCAGCACGTCTCTGTCTCGGTCGGTGAGTGTTTTTATATTCCCTTGAAACTATGTCTTCTTTACTTCAAAACTTATGTTTTCATTATCTGAAATAACCATCTTACCCTGGAGTTAGAATTATAATTTAATCAAAAAAGATCCCTGCATCTCATTAGCACTGTTTCTTTGTAGGTATTCTCCAGGCGTCTGGTTTTCTTCCTACATTTCCAAGGCCGCATATTGATTGACATTTATAAATTGACCTCATGCCTTATGCTTGATGCTGCCCCTGTCCACTGTGACTATTTAATCTGTATTTAATATTACAAGAGTAAATCAAAAAGTAAAGGCAACTTGATAATTACACCATAACCGCAATGGATAGAAGATGATACAATGAAACACATTCACAAAGGCTTATGGGTAGTTGAAACACAGACAGCGCAATACTCTTTTGTCAGTCTAGTCAAAGTCAAGACCAAATGAACATTGAAACTCTACTATGGGACTGCACCATTGTTGAGCAGCGCACCATGGTGAGATTACTTTGGGTAGAGTGAAACCTGATGAAATTCAATGAAGGACATTCAAATCATTAAGCTTTTTGGGTACCCAATACCTGATCAATAGATGGAGTTACAATAGGAGCAACATTAACAACTACTGTAGGAGGATCCAACAAACAAAGGGAGAACTAGAAACTTTGTTTCATCTAATGGTACTATCATCCATTCATCCATCTATTCTTAACCCATTTATCCATTTCAGGGTTCGGGTGCCTGCCCCTTGTGGAGACCGGGGGGTAGTGTTGTGGCGAAAAATTGTCACCAAAGAGCTTTTACTTGAAATGAAGGCTATTAGGAACTCAGAGGATAGGCAAACAGAATTTATGGCTTTATTGCAATAAAACAATAACACAGACACAACCCAATTCGGCCAAATCAGATTGAGCCCCAAACAGTTCAGAACTCAAAACTTATATAGTAATTTCTTATCACTCCTACCTCACTCAGATTAGCTCATTTGCTGTTTTTCTCTGACTCCCCTCTGCACCTGTCCAGTCGATACCTCCAGTTCTCATGGGAACCATTATTATCTCCTGACTTCCCCCTGCAGCTGGCCTCCGGTATTTTTACTGTCTATTGTCCATCTTTATTTTCTGTTTTGCTTATTGTGATTGGCCTAGGCTGATCAGATGTTCTCTTCTTCCATTTTTGGGCATTCTCTTATCATTTCCTTTCCCTTGGCCTTCAAGCTATTTTTTATTTGGTGCCCAAAACTAAGCTTTAATTAAAAAAGAAATATGGCATGTACCTTTATTTAATCATTTGCTTGGCATGCCTGACTTGCCTTAATTTCTGTACTAAGGTTAATGCTAATATATTTTTCTGTATTTATTTATGCTAGTGTATTTTTTTATTTTCCATACATTACATCATCTTGAGCTTGTTAGTAGCAATACCTTTTGCTGTTTCTGCTGACTCACTATTCCAGCTGGCTTCTCACGTGCCTACCAGGACCATTTTTCTGTTTTATGTCATTGGTATCGTTCCTCAGCTTCCTAACCTTCGAAGAACAGGTGTACATGTTCCCCCTTCTTCTGTCCTCGATAGTTTCTGTGCGCCATTCTCTTTCTATTCTGTCCTTCATTTTCCAATATTGGTAATTTTGCTTTAAGCTTAAAAATAATGCAATATGACTAATATCTTTTATTTAACTATTTGCTTGACATATCTTATTTGCTTGACATTTTAATGTATGCTAAATCTAATGTTTCAGAAGCTTTTATGGCTATTTATGCTAATATATAAATTTTTCTCTCCCATAGTAGCTCCCCAAACACCCAACACAAATTGGCATGGACACAAGGTAAAAGCATAAAGTGTCTATTTGTGGGAAACTCTTTAAAACAAGCATTTCCCACTACCACAAGTATATGCAATGAGCACAAGATATAATGCTCTTTGTCTTCTTTCTCTATCTCTTGGTCACTTTTCTACTGCCTCCTCCACTCATCCTCTCAAGTGTGAGTTTCTCTCGACTCTGGCTCGTGCAGGCAGCTATTTTTACCTTCCACCTGGGAGTACTTCCAGTCTTCGATTCACGTGATCCAAAAGCACTTCTGAGTGAGGCAGAAACACCTTGAAGTAGGGCTCCCCAATTTCTGCAGCACCCGCTGGTGGTACACACAGAATCCTACAAGTCTGAGTCAAAGAACTCCATGCTGTTCAATGCTGCCCTGTGAAAATCTGAGACACCATTGAAACCTAGGGGGGCATCCTGGCCAGGTAAGGACACAGGCCGTCCTTCACACCCTTCAGCACTGGGCACAAGATGAGAACAAACCCTGGATGGGGCACCCATTCATTGTCATTTAAACACATCAACAAGGCCAATATTGAGCTGGCATCTAACCTAAAGCACACAAGTATGGCACATGGAAGGAAAAACCAGTCCATCTGGAGAAAAATCCACACAGTTATTTTTATTCATTACTAAATAGCCAGCAACAGATGTAAACGGTCTGCTATTTAAAAAGCCTGCATCTCTGCTGGAACTCTGTTAAGATTCAAACAGATCAAATGCCTCAACAATGACACTAGATTTAAAAATGGGTACATTAAATTTGGAAACAATGCCTTCCTTGTGTGAGTGAAAGATTTTCTGACTGTTTGGAAACTTAGGAAAATGACTCCTGCATTCAATTCACATGCTGCCAGATCTGTTGCAGCATAGCCTGAAAGAAACTGAAAGGGAAGCAATTCTGATTTTTAGGTACCGGGAATCACAATAATATGATTTTGTAAGTGTTGTCTATAAATGTGCAACTTAGCACTGCAACAATATGATTCTGTAAACAGTGCCGCTTATTTCTGGCCTGGTGTTGCCACTAGAAGCATCCTTTAGTTAAAAGACAAAGCTTTGTTTGAGAATGAAAGGGCATTAAAAGTATTAAAATCAAAACTACTGAAAGAAGCCCAAGGCAAAAATTTAATTATTTATGAACAAAACTCCAATATTTTTAAATCAATTCAAGCCATAAAAGTGACTGCACAGCTCGACAATGTCTTCAGAGACAGTCGGTCACTTGGTCTGACCTCCTGTCATCAGCTACCATGTTGTGGACAGAGAGCAGAGTGACACCACTTCACACTTGACAGGCAGAGTATACCAACGTGAGAATGTAGACCCCGATGAGCAGACATGTTAGTATGAACCACAGTTAGCAATTATGAAAAGAAATAAATGTTTTATTGAGGTCTGCAATCCTAAAGGGGTATTCAAATAAAAAACATTCACAGATAAAATCATTGACATGAGAAATAGGCAAAGGTAACCACAAAACTCCCAAACCAAAAATGAGAACAGGTCAGGTCAGGATGGGGAGTATGCACTGGTACAGCGTGTTGCACCACCCACCACATGACGAAACAGTTCGGGATCCCAACTGGCAACCCTGCAGGCAGACGTACGGTCCAGTTCCACCCCCTGGAAATGACCCCCTCTCTGCCGCAGCCTGGTGTTACGTGGGCGTCCCCTTGGCCCGGTCTAACCACTTGGGTCCTCAACAGTGAGGATCCTGCAAGCTGTATCACCCTCAGGGAATCATGCCACATGTTGTAACTGACGCTCCCTCACAATGCAGGTAATGTGTCTCATTCGGGACTCCATGAGCAACCGCTCATTCGATACAAAGTCAAACTAACGGTACCCAAGGACTACCTGAAGAGACACAATACCAAAGGAGTCCAGTCTTCATCTCAGGTTACTGGATAGTGTCCACATAGCAAGATAGGAAGCACCAGGACTCTAAAGACTTGGACCTTCATCCTTTTGCAAAATTATCAGGAGTGTCACACGCCACTTTCCAGCTACCTCATGACCCAACATGCCCTGCCAATCTGTCTATTGACTTCACAGGAAGAGTCACCAGAGACATGAATGTTGCTTCCGAGGTAAGAAAACCTCTTGACAAGGTCGACACTCTCTCTGCAGACAGACACACTGCTGATGACTTGCTAAAGAGGTCACTAAAGGCCTGGGACTTTTAGAGAACAAATGAAAAGTGGAAAAAATGAGAATAAATGGGTGAAAATTCTGAACAATGAATCACCAAATGCAAAACACTAAAAGCTTTTGGGAGGGGGACATCTTTAGTTCTCTGGCTCCTCCGCATCATGTAACTACCACTCAAAAGTTGCTGTCAGTCAACTCAGATGGGTGGTGCCAGAGAAAGGTACGTATTAAAGGAGGGACTTGTGCCCAGGCTCCATTCTGACCGCAATTAATGAGCAGGGTCATCCAGTTATTATTATTTACTTGTTTTGTTGACGCTTTTATCCAAGTTGACTTACGATATTTCTGATACAACTGGTTCCATTTCTTTTGGTTTTTCCAATTGCAGTGCAGGTAGGTGAAGTGACTTGCTCATAGTCGCACAGTGTCAGTAGCTGGATTTGAACCCACATCCTTAGGGTTTGAAGTCCAACATATTAACCACTAGGCCTGCTGTCCCTCCATTACTAAATGCAGATTGTGGCCATAAACATCAGTGCAAAGCCTGAGAAACATATCTCCAGGAACCTCTGAGATTTTTAAAAAGTCCTTTGGTGGTGTGGAATTGTGAGTTATAACTCTGTGTTTAGTTAGGTTTGTTTCCTGGCTTATGCTTATTTTCCATTGTATTGTTATTTTTGTTGTTTATGAATTATTATTTTTCATATTTTTAGTGTTTGTGCATTTAAAAAAAATATTAAGTACTATGTATTTAAATTTGAAAATATCCCTTGCATTTAATGGGCAGAACGTCAAGAGGAAGGACCTTTACTGGCTTACATCATGCTTATTTTCCATTTTATTGTTATTTTTGTTATGAATTATTATTTTTCATATTGTTGGTGGGGGCGGCACGGTGGCGCAGTGGTAGCACTGCTGCCTCGCAGTTAGGAGACCCGGGTTCGCTTCCCAGGTCCTCCCTGCGTGGAGTTTGCATGTTCTCCCCGTGTCTGCGTGGGTTTCCTCCCACAATCCAAAGACATGCAGGTTAGGTGGATTGGTGATTCTAAATTGGCCCTAGTGTGTGCTTGGTGTGTTAGTGTGTGTCCTGCGGTGGGTTGGCACCCTGCCCAGGATTGGTTCCTGCCTTGTGCCCTGTGTTGGCTGGGATTGGCTCCAGCAGACCCCCATGACCCTGTGTTCGGATTCAGCGGGTTAGAAAATGGATGGATGGATGGATATTGTTGGTACTTGTGAATTTTAAAACATTATTAAGTATTATGTATTTAAGTTTGAAAATATTCCTTGCATTTTATGGGTTGAACTTCAAGAGGAAGAGCCATCATGATGTCACCCTGTGGCAGCGCCCTCAACTATTATATTGAGGTTGTAGAGATGGATCAAGCAGACCATCATTGAAAATTGTGAGGAGTAGATCATCATTTTAAGTATAGTTTTGATTTTATGATTTGTTGTGGATTTTTACTTTTTTGAATATTGGATTTTAAACTAGATTGGTTGCCTTTTTTGCCATATCCATTTTGTCTTGTGTTTCTTGTTTTGCTCTTTTGTGCTTATTTTACTCTACAGAATTAATTCATTTGCAAAGATGCTTTTGTCTCTTTTCAAGCTACAAGTTTAAGCTCATCTTCTCCCTTTCGCCATCTTGTGTGCTGCTATTCACAACAGATTGTTTTGAGTCTGAAATATGAAATATGATATTTATGTCACTTATATACCCCTTGTTAGCTGGATATTGATTTTTAGAATGTGCATATTAATAAAAAAAACACCACTTTTGTTTGAGTGATACAGAAATGGAAATTGTAACAGCAGAAATTATGTTAAGAGCAATCCCAAAAAGTGAGTGAGCTGGTTAAAGTCAGAATACTAAATCAGATGCTGGCAAGCAAGTTATATGGCAAAACAAAACTCCAAGTCGTTGAACAGATTCTTGTTGTAACCAAGAAGGCATCTTAATATCCTCTTTTTTGGGCTTCTGTTAAGTTTTCATTTTTCTCTTGGAAAAAAATTAAGTGTTATCTGTTTATGACACACAGCCTACTGTCCTTGCAGAACTGGTGAAAAGGCAGAAACTAAGAGAAAGTAAACACTGGTAGACACAACCACACGCCAATACATCGGTCCAACTTAGAGCTGCCAATTACACAATATGAAGCAAAAACCAAAGGGCCCAGAGCCCAGAATTTGAGCCCAGTTATCTGAAGCAGGAAGGCAGTGATGCTCACCATTCTAACACCGTACAGCCCATAAATTATATTTAAAGAACAGCTGGCCATTGCAGCTCCACATTAAGTAATGGCAATAAAATGGCCAAAGATAAGCCATCACTTGCAAATTAGTCTTACAGAGCCAGATATATCTAGTATATATATATATATATATATATATATATATATATAGTGTCAGCCTGGACACAAACAGACACCAAAACAAACGTCCCAGAAAACACACGTTTACTCTTCTTTTTGCCTTTTACACAGCACTGTACACAATGCACTAAGCCACAATAGCCCAGTCCGTTCTTTCTCTACCGTCTTCTTTCCTTCAGCCGCCTCCACACCTTCCTTAGTAAGCTTAGTCCTCCTCCTCCTGACCCAAGCTCCTCGAATGGTTTGGGGCGGCCCCTTTCATATTTCACCCGGATGAGCTCCAGGTGTTCTTTGATGATTTCCCTGCTGTGGTGGAAGTGCTGCCTGGACACCTGGAAGCACTCCAGATATGTTCAGTTCCTCTTCCGGAAGCACTTCCTGGTGTGGCGGAAGTGCTGCAGTCCTAGACTCCGGAATGATCTGGGTGCCCCCTGGTGGTGGCCACGGGCAACAACAGGGTTGAGCTTCTAAACTCCAGTCCAGTGGCCCCGATACAGACCAGGGGGGCTGCCCTCTAGTGTTCCGGGGGAGGTACTGTCTCTCGCGCCTAGACCTTCTATCCTCCAGGCATTCCGGCTGGGCAATAGCCCCAGCCATCCGCCTCTATATATATATATATATATATATTTATATATGTTGTGACGGGCAGCCTCTGCCATTACCCAGCCAGGACGCCAGTGGAATAGAAGGAACTGGGGAGAGAGCATTGCTGAGGTACTACCTCCCCTGGGATGCTAGAGGGCAGCACTCCTGGGTGGCTGGGGCACACGGATTCCCGCAGGGCACGATGGGAGCTGGAGTTTGGAGCAGCCCTGTTGGGTTCTTGTGGGGGCCGCCAGGGGAAGCTGCAGAGCCCTATAGAGGATTTCCACCACACCTGGGAGTGATTCCAGGTAATCCTGATGGACCACCTGGAGCACTCCCAGGCGCTTGAGGAGCCAGAATCAGGTGGAAGTAGATGAAGAGGAGTGGAGGTGGAAGAGAAGAGAAGAGATGAAAGACGAAAGGAAAATAAAGGAAAGAGAAAGAAAAGACTGTGCTGTGCTTTATGGCTAAAGTGCTCCCCAACTGCAAATAAAAGTGAGTCGGATAGAGGGGCAGGTATGCACCCCAGTGGTCCACAATATATATATTGCACGTTTGGAGAAAACCATGAATAAATTTGGCTTAGATGTGGGTTAGAACAATTAAGACAGTTGGTTTACTGAACATGACATTTCTAAATCAAGCCAACACCCCATGGATGTGCAGCTCAAAGTACAAACAAGGACTGAGCAATGGTGATCTTGTCAACGTTATCTGACTGACAGCAAGCCTCAAGGTTATGATGGATAAACAGCAATAGTAAAGTTAGGGTTATGATGAATAAAAAGTCTATGGCTAAAAAACCTCCTAAAAACACCCCTCTTAAACATATAAATGTATATACAAAGAACACATTACACATGTTAAAAACACACATAACCTGTTGGACGGGAAGAATCATCCTGTAAGCCCAGATTACATTTTGGCATTTGAAGACACCACTGGAACAGTGGCAAAAGTGAACAATGTGTTGCTCCCAGCTTTCCATGGTCTGTGTAGTTCACAGTTAAAAGGGCGCAGTCGGATGAATTCTAGGATGTGCATTCGAGCTAAATGATATAGCGGAAGTGTAAAGAGCTCCAGTTAAGAAAGGCCTTTTGCTATTGATAACTAAGGGCCACAGGAGATACAGATTTAGTCAGAACACCCAAAACAGTAAATGTGCCTAATGACTCGGACATCAGTCCAGCAGAAACACAGGCAAAGCTGCAGAGCCACCAAGTTCTGACTGAACATCTAAACAAATAAATGAAGTAAGTTAAAATTGCTGTCTAATTGCAATTGCCAAATGTGCCAGACCAGAATATGTACAAGGCACAATGCTAAATTAAGGCTGTTTCATTAATACTGCCTTAGAAAATTCAATACATTTTGCTAGCCATCAAGATGCTGCTTCTCCTGTGTTTTTGGTTGTACTCAGAATGTTTCCAGTGCAGGCACAGGAAACTGAAAGGGGGGGGAGTTTAAGAACCACTATGGGCATAGCACTTTCAGCAGCAGATTTCACCACCACTATCACATAACAAGAGCTTAGCGAGTTGTCCCCAGACATACGGTGTATTCCCATTCCATTTGGCTCTATGAGACTTATTTGCAGACTGAATGATCCCAGGACTTCAAGGGTGAATGGTACAAACCTGAAGATCAAATGTGGGGTCAATTATTAATAAGGTAATCCTAGACACCCCGCAAACTGATGGTAGCCTGTGCGTGTTGAACTGGCCTAACTTGTGTAACCAGCAGAGGGTGCCACTGAGCCCCTAATCCAAGACTGTATAATACCTGACACACTTTTAGGATAAAATAACAGATATTTATTTATCCTTGGCACGTTTCCAACAATCACCTTTCCAAAAACCATCGGCAATACCCAAAAATAAACAATTCTTCCTCCTTCCATACTCCATTGAGTGTTGTCCGCTGCCTCTTTACTCTGAATCATTGATGTGAGGCAGCAGGCTCCCTTTTAAGCGGGACCTGGGAATGCTTCTGGTGCTATGCCATGAAAGCACATCCGGGTCATAAAGAAAATAGGGAGATCCTCCTTTGACATTGACCTCTATCGGCACCCCAGGACCCCGACAGGGGAGTCCAACTCCCAAGAACGCCTGCGGGCGTCCTGATTGGCCTGCCATATAAGGACCACTGCCACCTGGTGTGCGGGGATGGAACAGCTCCCAACTCTTGGATTCCACTTGTCCATCCACTATATTATACTGGCCGGGTCCAAAGTTATTTTTCCAATCCATCTGATGTTCCACTCTGACCTCCCATCCGGGTGCAAAACCATCCTCCTTCCTGGCCAGGATGCCTGTTCTCCTCCTGGACTACTTTCAAGTAGAAACATCCTTTCATGGAGGGCAATTTTAATGATGGATACTGAAAAATCCTCAGTCACACCCAATTAAGAAAGGCCATTTTGCTAGAACCCTGCTTTTGGATACTAGACCTCTTCCATTATATCAAATCAACATGCAGAAAAGTTAACCATATGAGTCAAAATAAAGAAACAAAAGGCTGGAAATTGGGTGAATTGATTACTGAAAACAGTAGTCAGCATGAGAAGGGACAAAACAATAACATTTATATTTATATAAGGAGAACATTTTCATACACAAAAGTAGCTCAAAGCTCTTTACAATATTAACAGATTCATCAAGCTGTATCCTGAAATAGAATATAATATTACCAGAAATACTGTACTAATTAACTACCCTTTAAGCCTGCTTGTAGATCTCTGATTCAGATGTAGCCCTTTAAAAAGTCAGATATAAGGTAATAGTATCAAATGAGAGAGCAGATCAAAGGTTGTGGAGAAAAGGCTTACGGGAAGTAGAAAGAGAGGTACAGATCTAATTCTAGATGGGTAATGCACGCATTTATAAATTACGTGAGGAAAGATTAAGTTGTTGACAGCTAAAGTTACAAGAGAGAGAATTTTGTTATTTTTCTTATGAACTTCAGTCAGAAGTTTAGTTAGTACGTAGCCTATTCCAGTACGAAGATAACTGGTTTGATGCACTACAGGCTGTCACTGCTGTTTCCAAGGTCTGTGCAGAGTGAGCCAACCCAGTGAATGTGCATGCGTTGTCTTTCAGGTGCTGAAAGTGCTGTGGAAGTTGTCACCCGAAGCTGAGCATATCATTAACACAACATCAGCCATATGGATCATCTCATGGAGTGAAGTTTCTGTGTACTTTATAGGAGAGAAGGAGCCGCTTGTTTTGGTGCACTGCTCGCAAACATCAGCCACACCCGAGGTGTTTTATTTGTGATACCATTTTTTATTTCAGTTTTCTTTTTTTACTTTTTTTTAATTATACTTTAAAACAAGGACATTTTTTCATGTAATATAAGAGCCTGTAGGGCCAATTAAAGCCCACTGAGGCATTCCTTGTGTGATTTTGGGCTATAAAAGAAATACATTGTTGTAATTTAAGTAAATAACTTTTAGGTGATGTTTAATCTACCTCAAGGACTTTAATTTAGTATTTCCAAGTTACATTTGTATGTGTCATTGATATATATTATTGTGAATGTATTATTGATATTCAGTATATGTATACATATAGTATACATATATCTATTATAAAAAAAAATCCTGGAGAGAAGCACTAGGGAGATGAGACGTGATCTTCACATGACGATCACGGAAGACACTTAAAAGACCCGCGAGGCGAAAGAGATTGGCCACAGAGCGTCTCGCAGGGACATTAAACATGAGACTTTGAGCCAACAGATTGACCCAGGACCATCTCGCGGGGACGGACAACATGAGATTCTTGCAAGACATGCCCTACTTACAACCAATATCAAATAAGACCACAGGCAGCAAAACACTCAGTTCAGGGCTCTCAGCGCATATAAAGCGTAATATGTAATATACAATAAAATACAATTTATTTTTGTCTAATCCAAAATCACACAAGGAGTGCCGCAATGGGCCTTAACAGGAGAAAAAATTGATGAAATCTGGGGAATGTAAAATTCAGAGAGAAACTCCTTTCCAGGTAGGATGGGCGTGCAATGGGTGTCAACAAATAGGGTAAATACAATACACAAAACAGAAGTAATCTTCAATACAATAGTACGACAATAGTAAGACAATACATTATAGACGAAATGTCGACGACTAAGCGAAGATGAAAGAGCAGCGCGGAGAAAAGAGACTCAAAAGCGTTGGAGAGAAAAAAAATGCAAAAAAAGAAAAAGAATAATCTGGGTGCAAATTCAGAAAATAAAGTAATTAGCCCAGAAGTAGAATTGAAAATAAAGCACGTCCAATCGGCATCAGAATTAAAAGACAAAGAGTAAAAGACAAAGTAGAATTTCATAAAGATGCTCAAAAAGGGTTGGGGGTAGGCGGGCAAAGCCCCCTAGTATATTATAACAGGAAGTCCTGGGACAAGAGATAATTTCAACTCCCGCGAGAGATAATTTGAGGTCCCACAAGACGAGACTTTTTTGCCAAGAGGTTTTGACAAGTCCCGCCCTCCCCTCAAACATTTACAACCACGCCCACGGTCCAATCACTTCTCATTGTCATTCATGTGAATGCTATTGTCAGACACAGTTCCTGCGCTCTCGGCTCCAAGTGAGGTCCGCAAATAAAAGACAAAGAGTAGAAGGCAAAGTTGAACGTCATAAAGAGGTTCAAAAATGAAGGCGCAATACACATGCAGAGCAGGTTAGAGATAATGAAAGTACTAAAATTCAAAAGTCTCAAAAAACTGATAGTAAAGATCGCATTAGTGCTAACAAATGGAAATTATTACTCAGTGAAATAACAGAACAGCGAAAAGAAAATATATGGAAATAGGTGATATGACAGAAGTATGTAGATATTGTTTGGCTTTAAACTTTAAGTCGGAGACTTGTAGATCGTCTTATTCGTGTTGCCATCAGGGAAAGTAGTGTTCCCAATGAAGAGGAGTACCCGTGGGAATTAAAAGATTTGTTGTTTGGTGAAAGTGAAATCCACATACGCAAGCGGCAGAGTCTCAAAGTGGCTGGCACGTAGTGCAGGCTAGGGGGTGAAGACCCCTAGTATATATATATATATATATATATATATATATATATAGACACCAGGGTGTGCCTCAGCTCCTCAAACCCATCACAAGCAGGCTCAGACACAAGTATAAAAGTAGAAAGAGTTTTTACTGTGAGAAACTCTTCTCTCTAAGCATTACCAATACTGCAACCATCATACAATACAGCACAAAGTTACAATAAAGTACTCTTCTTCTTATACTTTTCTCTGTCACTTGGTCACTGCCACCTCCACTCCTCCTCGCAAGCTTTGTCCACCTCCTCCCAACTCTGGCTCATCTCACGTGTGGCAGGCAATCACTAGGAGCGCTTCCAGTGATACGAAGCTTTGGCTCTGAAACACTTCCAGGTGAGATTGGAGCTCTAGAGAGTAGGGACTCCCAAATTCTGCAGCTCCCACAATACCCAGAAGGTCTGTCCCTTGGGACTACAATTTTTGTGAGCTCACTTGCAGGGATCTAAGCTTGGGTTTGCTGCCATCTAGCATCCTTGGGAGACAAAGCCCTGTGTAAGCTGTCTCCCCCTGTCCTATTTTGGAGGCGTCCCTGAGTGAACAGGCTGAGGATGCCAGAGAAAGGATGGGGTGTAAACCAGGCAACATCATTTAATGAAAGTTGAATTAAAATTAACAAGGTTAGTGACCTCGACACTCGTCTAATGAGCCAACCTAAAGGATGATACTTCAGTGGGAGCTCCGTCCTGGTCTAGAATGACTACCTTCTTCTGGGGATCACTCATTTTTATGCTGTCCAGGGCAAAAGGGGAGGAGCCTTCTTAGGACATAGTGGGAAGAGCTAGGTGACATCCTGGGGTGCTCTCCAGGAACTCTACTGGAAAGAGAAAAAATGCCCCCTCTCATCCCAAGGTGGTATATATAATTGTCAATGTACTGTAGAGGTTTGGGTAAATGTTTATATATTTGTGAATAAAAGTTCATGCATTTACGCTGATCACCTGAGATACGTTGTGTTTTTGATATTAATTAGGTACAGACATAAGAGGTGAATGGAGCTTTAGTATTTTGCTAAGGTGTCAGTAATTGGGTTTAGATTGTAAGTTCATTGTAGTATTCATTCTTGAGAAAAGATAAAAGGAAAGAAGGATTAAAATTAAGTGCTGAGAACTAGCTAGACTAAGTAAATTCAAAGCAATCCATGTCAGCATCCTAAGTGAAAGCCAATGGAGCACAGTGGCACTACACAATATTTGAAATTGACTTGGGTACAACACCTGGTTTAGGAGTTTCCCATTTTTTAAACTTTTTAAATAGTTTGGGTGGGCATTCAGTTACCCCTGAGGTCTCCTGGCAAATTCCATCCTCTGTGTGAAAAACAGGTTCAACAAGAAAACATGGCAGGAAAATAGTCAAAGGAAATCAGTCAGAGAGAAAAGGTTCCCTTTGAAGCGGCAGCCCAGAGTTACAGAAAAGACAGCTGGCATGGCTGACAAGAGCAATACAACGTCACCGCTTCTGCTCTGCCAGTCCTTGTTGTCCTGTGATTTTTCTCTTTGATCCTGGTTACAAAGGCCATTGTCTGCTGCATTCTGGAAGCCTTTGATTGGCGCCTCTGTTTTGGAATAGTGAAACAGAGCTGTGGGTTTTTCAAATCCCCAGGAAGGCAGACAGACTTGGCATCTCAGCAATGCATAGAAATGCACAGCATGCATTTCATTTATACCACCAGGCTAGAGTCACCAGTGGTGGACAATCAAATGGGCTGCAGTGGCAGGACTCCAGAGATTCAACAAGCTTTTAATCCAAGAGTGTCTAAGCGACAAAGCATTTACACATAAGAGTGAGACTTTAATAAATCTGAGAAAAAAATGCAGTAATAATTCCTACGTAAGCCTACCTTTCCCTTTTTAAGATTACAGGAAGCTGAAACGTTATCTGGCAGGGGCCAGCTCTGGAATGAAGGTATGTAAGCAGATGACATTCACTGAGCCACAGATGCCACGTTATTTAAATAATTGTTTTTGACGTGAAATGTAAGATCACAATGGATTGTGTGCAGATTAGGAGGTGAATCTGGAGCACAGGACCTTGTTGCTGCCACTACCCTTACAAATAATAGTATCTATTAAATATAATAATTTTTTAGTCATACAAACCTACTAGATAAAAGGATGTGCAGGGCCTTGTATGACTACTAGGATGCTGGCTAAAATCATTGGGATTGACAGGTGCTACCTAAAGCATGACTCATAGATTTAGTTCTCCCTGTAACCACTAGATGTCACTGTGGGCGAGAAACCTAAAAGTTGAATAGAGGGCCCCAGTGTCCGTTATTTATTAAGTGTTACTCTGGATTACGCCTGGGAATTGCACTAAAAGTCTAAGATAAAAATTTGTCTTACCTCAGAGTAGCTCAAGAGTAGGAGTTCACGCTTAAGAATGAATGACGTCATAACTTTACAGCACCTTGAGCCACAAAACGGCAGCCATGATATTAAGGTTGTAGCTTCCCAAACATAGTACCGTTGTAGCCGCCGAAGTATAAGGCGAAGTCGAGCACGGGAAAAATGCGTGCCGAAAGAAATCTCAAAGTCCAAAAGTTTGTTTTAAAAATATTTAGTGAAAGTTAAAAGCAAATAATTCACACAAGAATTAAAGAAAAAATAGTTACACACGTGGAATAAAATGCAATAAAAAAGAAAAATGTATCTTTCTAAACTCAGCTTTTCTTGAGGAACTTTAGTTATTTCTATACTTAAAGGTTCTAATCCTGTACGCTATAAGCAAACGGCTTTATGCTTAAATAAGCGCGTTATCTTTACGTGTTACTTCACACACTCAAAGAGCCCGTAGGCCATCAAGCACGGTCACGTGCACAAGCACGAGCACGGTTTAAAACCGTATGCCTCTACACCTTACACATGGCAAGGCTGTCACTAACTGAAGAAAAATGTTTACTCAAAGCTGTTAGAAATGGCAGGAATATACCAATACAATTCTACTTATGGGGGGGAGGGGTTATAGGAACCTCCCATAGTTTATGCATTGTCATCTAGTAAGATATTTATGAATCTTATAGAACTAGGAAAATGGCTCTTAGACCCGTATATACTTGCATATAAGTCGGGTCTTGAAACCCAAAAAATTGATTATAAAGGCAGACCCCTACTTATACGGCCATTTAAAAATGCGACACATTTTTTTTTTACATCTTCTTGCCTCCTGCAATCTCGCACCAGTTTCTAAGACACATCGAATTTTGTTGCAGCAGAGCAGTTACCAATTTCTTTTGCCACTTCAATGACTTTTAATTTAAAACCAGCTTCATATTTTCTTCTGATCGAACGCTCCGTCGAAGATAAGGGATGCTCTTACGATAAAGGTATATGAGGGTGTGAGATACAAAAAACACTAAACGGTGCAAATGTTACTTCGGAATACTTCGGGTATTACCGTGTGGTCACGTAGGCACAATACATAGGAATAAAGGCAGTGTGCTCTGTGGTTACTCTCTCAGGTGGGCATTAGCATATCATAATCTCTTGGACCAATAGCATGAGTTTTCCGCATTAGACTTATACGACCAACATTATAAAATACCGGACATTATTTGGTAAAATCAAGCCCTGACCTATCCATAGGACAACTTAAACGCGAGTATATACGGTAATATTAATAATATTTAAATTAGTAGGAAAAGAAAAAGATAAAGGAAGACATAATAAGGTAGGATACTGCACAAAGCTCCATTTATCAACACCAGCGATAATACAGTTTGCATAAATGCATGCTCATTCACTTTTGGGACAATGATCTTGATGTGCGTGCCATCAATCACACCAATAATTCCAGGAAAACCAGTGATTTGTGTGAGTGCAGCTTGCTTTAACATTACCTTACTTGGAGTAGTGGGAAAATATATACTGTAATATATAATAAAATACAATTTATTTTTGTCTAATCCAAAATCACACAAGGAGTGCCGCAATGGGCCTTAACAGGAGAAAAAATTGATGAAATCTGGGGAATGTAAAATTCAGATTCAGAGAGAAACTCCTTTCCAGGTAGGATGGGCGTGCAATGGGTGTCAACAAATAGGGTAAATACAATACACAAAACAGAAGTAATCTTCAATACAATAGTACAATAGTAATATTACAAGTACAGAGCAAAAAGCAAGAGTAGATGATATCATATATGAGGATTCAGGTTTGTTCAGAGTCCTGGAGACCTTGGCCATCAAGCTGCCTCCCCCTACTGGCCATTCCATAGGTGAGTCAGTGCTGGGACAGCCAATCTCATGAAAGGAGCCTTCTACCCGATGATTCCAGGGCTCCTCTATCTGAGTAAATCTGTGTGTTATCTCATGTGCTGTAAAGACGTTCAATGTCTGGTGCAAAATCTGATGAACAGTTGGCTATGACATACCTAAATCACTGTTATTGCAGAGCTGAAATTAACAAAAAAAAACATTACATTACCAACACTTTCATTTCAGCTGACAGCATGTAGATGGAGTGATTATATGAAGTATCACACTTGCCACAAATATCATTCCATCTCTGTCAAATCTATACTAGTTCCTCTTTGTCCAGTGTTTCCACAACATTCTGCCTTTCTTGGAATGTACAGTACATGCCAATGACTGTCTGAACACCATCTTCTGGCAGGTCCTCGTAAGTTAGCACAGCTCAAAAGCTCTCCTAAATCCTGGTGAAGTCTGACGTTTTGCAATTTAGAAAAAACGATAATGTGGTATTCCTCCTACTCCAAAGAGTCGGACAAATTTTGCGTCACTTTGAGATTTTGAGTCGGTCTCCCGAACTCTGAGATGCTTGATAAATATGTGCACTGAGCCAAAAAAAGGCATCATTTGAATTAAAAGCAAATCCCTGGCGGCGTTAAAATATCCATAAAGTAAGGAGAGGATTTGGGTGAAGCTTCACTGATTGGGAGGAAGAGAACTTAAAGGCTGAGTGAGATGGGCAGGTGAGAAGGGAATCAGCTTTATGGTGTTTTATCAGATGGAAAAAATTGGAAAGTCACCACTCGTGACACTGAATACACAAAAATGTTTAAAGGCAAACCAATAGGGATAGCAACCTGTCATTTGTGTCATTGTCATCATCATGTGGCAATGATACTTGAAAAGGACTTCAAATCCCAACAGCTCATAGGATCACTATACCTCCCCAGAATGCCCCAGCTTGAGGAAGTCTGTGAAGGTGCACAATTTAAAAGGATTATTATTTTCATCAATGCTGGACAACTTCTGCAGTTCATTTGACTGACACTTTTCTCAAGGATTACAGTCCCTTTCTGAATTTGTGTGTACTTTGCCCATCGTTGGATTTAGTTCAAGGCATTTCTGTGTATTTGAAGCCATCACTACCTGACGTGTGCTCCTTCCATCACAGGTCAACAAGCAATGTCATATGGCACAACAAATTTCATATCTATACTGGATGGCCGTTCATTTGAGCATTTCATATTCATCGTCGTCATCTGCATCTGGTATTCTGTGTTTGTGTGCAATCATGCTGTTTGTAGGTTATTTGAGGGATTTGTAAATAGTTGGTAAATGATTTGTTTGTATTTCTAAATACTTTAATTAATACACACTTTTGGATCATTTGTCCCGTTGTGTGGTGTCTCTGTGGGAGGGTTATGTGTTGGACCTGTAAAACACAATGTGAATCTTAGTGCCCCAGAGCCTCTACAATCATTCTTTTGTCTTTTGGTGTTTTTGTAATATTGATTATTGTCATTGGATTTTCTGTTGTTTTCTTCTAAGGATTTCAATTTAATATTTTGTTTTGGGATTAGTTTGGATTGCCTTGTTGCAGCTCATTTTGCTTATTTTTAACTCTTTAACAATTTTTTATATTATTATTTTTATATCGTTGACAATACATTTTCTTTTTTAGCGATTTTTTGTTACCCATTTCCCTTACAAGCTAGAGGTTTATGGCAATCCCCTCTCGTTTAGGGGGATTTTGATTTTATTTTGGGGCTTGGCATATGCATTTTTGAATTTTGAACCCAAATCATGAGTCTCCCAATTCCTTTTCAGACTTGATTCTGCTGCTGTCCTGTGCTATCAGCACAGTTCTTGTCTATGCTTTACTCAGTAGAATCCCGCTTTCCATTTCTCTCTATTACTGTATATAAAAAAAATCTTGGGACGAGACAAGACTTTTTCAGAGAGATAATTTCACGTCCCGTGAGATGAGACTTTGTGTCAAGAGATGAATTGAAAACCTAACAGCTCCAACCGGGGGTGGAAATAAAAGACAAAGAGTAGTAGAAGAAGAAAAGACAAATAGTAGAAGACAAAGTAGACTGTCGTAATGAGGTTCAAAAACGTTGGTGCAATACATATGCAGAGCAGGTTAGAGATTATGAAAGTACTAAAATTTGAAAGTCTCAAAAAATTATAGTAAAGATCACATTAGCACTAACAAACGGAAATTATTACTTTGTGAAATAATGGAACAGTGGAAAGAGATCGAATATATGGACATAGGTGATATGACAGAGCTACTACAAGTTTAATGTCAAAGAAACCACAATCGAAAGAGTTAAAGGATCGGACATATTCGAAATTCTACAGCCAATAATGGATACAAATCCAGATGTCCAAAAGTATTGCACTTTACACAAAATGTATCTATAAAACACGGACAAAGAAGTTTTCTTGGATTTCTATATGAATTTGAAAGTTCACACTTGCATATATAATAAACCAACATGTGATGAATTATCAGCGATAATAGTTTCGAAAGGGGGAGATATCAAAGACAGAGTTGAAATTCATGTTCATCCAAAAGCACAGCACAATTCGTCGCAAGGGAAATGATAGCGCGTAGGGCCTGCACGGGGGTTGGCGAGCAAAGCAAGCAGGGGTCAGAGCCCCCTAGATTTCCTTAACATTTGACAATTGCAATCACATGGCCATGGTATGATCATTTATGACATTTTGAGCATGTTTAGTGACTCAATCAGTGTTTCACTGTGGACTTAATAGAATAAATGGACTAACCTCTTGGGTTTGGTTTTATTTTAATTTGAAGCAAATAACATTTTATACAATGAAGTCAAACTTGACAAACCAAAATTTCACCTCTTTGGTTTTAGGTCAGATGCTTTCTGTACATGCCTGCCCATCCTTCATGGCACTCCAGGATTGGAAGTTTGTAACTGATACACTGGAAAGATACACCAAAAGTCAACTTTTAACTTAAACATTTGGAGTACATAAGAAACACGAATAATGCCAAGGCCCTTGTTCTCCACTGTGATCCTGCATGATCCTCATTTCTACAAGGTCTCCATCTCCTGGGGCCTGGTCAAAGCAGAGGAAGAGAATGTGAATATCCTGGATCAGCCGCCAGCTCAGCTATACTCCTTCTGTCCAGAGTCATTAATTTCCTCATCAGCCAGAGTGTGTCTCTGTTTCACAGCTGCTGATATTCTCTCACAGCAGGTACAAAGTGATACCTTGTTAGCAGTCATTTTGCTGCATGAATCACACAGCTTCCCTTGAGAGTCACGTAGTCCCCCCTGGTATATTGAAAGACAAAGTGAATTTTTACATTCACACATTCACTAAACATACCCAGGAGGGTGTGCTATAAATGAATAAAGTGTAATCATGGCAGAAGACCACACACCCTGACTTGACCTTTCCTTGTAGATGGCTATCAAGTGGAGCAGGTAGCTAATGTGTCCACTGAGGCTCAACCTCAGCTTCTCTTGCATCACAACTTTCTGTTCCCTCCCTCTATTGGAGCCATCGTTCCACATGTCAGAGACCCATTGTCCTGAGTTAAGGGCTGCGTTTTACTGCCTTCACTTTAGGGCATCAGCAATCTTTAATCAGAGGAAAACCAGAAGCCACACATTGTACACCTCTAGCAAGGGGACCAAACCAGTAATCTCTTATATTATATAAGATATTGTTGTCAAACTTTTTTCTGATATCTAGTTGCTAAGAAACAGTTCCATGCAGTCTTTGTTTCAGTTTACATTTTCAGGTTTAATGAATTGTATGATGGGGTGCCCAGCTGATTGGATTATGCTAGGAGGCAAGGACATCATCAAGATGAAAAATGTATATGTTTACATTGTGATGGAATGAGGATATGCAGGCATATTACACATCTTTAAATAGTCATGAAACCTTACATTTAAACAGCAGAAACTAAAACAACATTGATAGCTTTTATAATATAAACACTGATTTGTTGCCTTTCAGTCATACATATGGGGTCCTTATATTCATGTGTACAGAGTACAGTGCAGTTCCTTCTTAAATGTGCTGATCAACATGAAACACATTGCCACTCTCTGGAATCATCATTAGGAACTCCAATTACCTTACTATGAAACTCATATCTAAAAAATTACAAAACACACTTGCTATAAAAAAACACAAAGGTGATTCAATTTATAAAATCAATTTATGTGCAGTCACTTGATTTCTGTTTGCTCAAAGATTCATCATCTGTGATTTTTCCTTATAGCTCAGAAGCCCCAGTCGTAGAACCAGCCTGTTAGCTACTGTCTAGGCCAGCACACTTTTGGTATGTCGTTTTATTACGCGTCCTGGTTCTGGACCTTTTCGCATAATTTTAGAGGCTTTTTATTAAAACACATTGTACTTCTTCTTGTTATAGTGTTTTCATTTCATTGCGACACAATTTTGTGTTCAGTTTTTCAGTTGCCATCACCTTTTTGAGAGTTATTTTTCACGATTGGGGTCACATTGTTTTTGGATGTTGCTGGCATTGCTTGGTGTGACTTCATCATGCAATAGTTTTTTAAGATGGTGGCATGGTAATCTAAGTGTCCAAGCTTTGGATAAGAATTCTCAAAATAATTATTTGTACTTTAGTTATTTAGGGGAAAGCATTACAAATATTTAGGAGACTTCTTTGGTTGTTTTAACAGTGTTTTGGCCTTATGTATTTGAATTTTGATGATGTATATTTTGTAAGAACTTACAGTGGCGGAACTTTCACCTGCCCTTCAACTATTTCTTTGGTTTTACCACATGTAACTTTTCATTTCTGATCTAAAATATTAAAATTCATGCATTGGATATGACCTTTCCATCATTGTCACAGCACATACAGGGAAATGAAGTGTTCTGCTTTAGAGTACTCAGATATATGGCTAGATGAGTATGAATTTTGTCTATAATGTTAATACAAACTTACTCGTAACCTTTCGGTATGTAGTGGGTTTTATTTTGGTCGTGCTCCCTTCAGCAAATGTCAGTAAGCAAATACCAACGTTATTGCCAAATGAGGATGTGTTTGCTGATCAGTGTTTGTTTTTTAAATACTTTCTGCTTCTTTCTTGTCCTTCATGCATTTACTCACACCCATCTTAACTTAACCTAATGCCTGACATGTGTCATTTCGAGGTCTCGCCCAAGGACGTTACAAATCTCATGCATCAGGCTTCTATACCTGCCTACTAGTTAGCACTTCTGACTCATGGATGCAGTGTCCTGGCTTTGCGTTCCATTAGCCACCATCTTTGCAGTGCTTGCCTACCTTCCCCATGTTTTTATGCAGTGCTTTAAGAAAATGTTTTTATTTTTACATAAATTGCAAGCACCCATACCAGGGGCCTCATGCATAATGCTGTTTGTAGAATTCACACTATAATATTGCGTACGGACAAAAGCAGGAATGTGGTTACGCACAAAAAAATCCAGATGCATAAATCTGTGCGAACGCCATCTTCCACGTTCTTCCACTACATAAATCCCAGTCAGCGTGAAAAGTAACGCACGTGCACACACCTGCTGTCCCGCCCCGTCTCCTCCCAGAATTACGCCTCTTTGAATATGAAAATCAATATAAATAGCCCTTAAGCTCAGCGCTCTGTGAAAAGACAATGGCAAAAGCATGGGGGGAAATAGAAGAATTTCAGCGAATACCAAGTGGAGGCAAAAAAATTGTACTATTTGTTGGTTTAAACAGTGATATAAACAACAAAAGTAAGTTGATTGAGTGACATAGAGTGTCGGAGAAACTCGAAAGCTGCCCGAAATAAAAAAAAAAGTTGAAAAATATCAAAGTTTCCATGAAAAGACGAGTCGTACCCACCGTCTGAGTGTCATATGAAAGCTTATTAGGGTACAGAGAAAAAAATAGGCACACAGTGGGGAAAAAAAGCAAAAAATGTCAACTTTAATCTCTAAATCTCCAATTTAATCACGTAGTTTATTTTGTCATTAAAGTAGAACATCATAAACTTTATCTTAAAATAGTTTAATTTACTAGTTTCTCAGATCCCATTGTAACTAAAGTAGCAAGTTAAATGCTTTGTTTTGTATTTGATCTTCTATGTGCTCTATGTGTGTGAATCACTATGTACTTCTAAAACGGGCTTTCTCTTCCTCCTACAGGACACAGAATCCATTACATTCGTAATATTACAGCTCTCTGAATAATTAAAATATTGAGATGTATACATGATATCATTTTCATGATGATAGGAGTTAAAGCATGTTATTAAACTTGGGAACACGGTGGCGCAGTGATTGTTCATGGCTTATGCAAGATGCTTGCTGCGCCGTGCGCAACATTCAATGAAATACTTTATTGTAGCAGTACTGTCTCTTTCAAACGTACTAACCCCCAATTCCTGTCCTTACTTTTCTTCCTCCAAATACCCAATTGCCACACAATCAGCTCTGTAATAGACGTTAAGCCATCTGTAAGCTTAGAATGCTGATTCTTCAAAACTTGTAAGGAACATTGAAATATCTTTGTAGTACATGTTAAATTATTCTATCCAACTCTCCTTCCAGCGTCGTGCCAGCACTAGCAAGAATATAGTATGAGGCAGGAACAATCCGTGAACGGAGCGCGCCAGATCGTTGCTAGCTCTGCGGCACCATGTCCTCACATGTTTATTTATTAAAAATATAGATTATTTAAATTAAGTTAAAGTTTTGTCTGTATAATATAATAAACATATTTTGCTGCATTTCATTTTAAAAATGATATCATCATCATATGTAAATACGCGTTTTATAAAGTGACTCAGGTTGAGCAATATTATAACTGTATCACAAGTTTACAGTGAGGTGATTGTACTTATAAGTACAAATAGTTCTGCAAGGAGCACTTGATGGACTGAATGGGTTTGTTTATAGTTCTTAGGATGAAACTGTTTCTGAACAGGCTCTGAAGCGTTTGCCATATGAGAGCAGTTCAATAGACAGCATGGCTGAGGCAGCGTGTGCTTGATGCTGTATACCGATAATTCTCTTTCCGATCAGCTGCTCCGAGTGGTGCAGTAAGAGTAATATGGAAAAAGATGATCCGCTGTGGCAACCCCTAACAGGAGCAGCTGGAAGAAGAAGAAGGTGCAGTGAGAGTAACAACACTAAAGCAGTTATGGTATTTAGAATAGTTATATTCTAATAGAATAGTTAGTATATTGTTACAGGTAAATTACAATCAGATGCATTAAACTAATAAACAACACGTGGTTAATATCAGTGTATTTATATACTTTATATAGGGATGTGGATCTAATAAAGAAAGGGAAACCACACTGGAACAGTAGCACTGCTTTGACGCTGGGTGCCGCCAGTCTGCAAAACAGAGCGGAGAACTTGCGCCAGGGTATGAGCTACAGTGGAAATGTGCATGACTTTACACCAAGTTTAGGTTTTATATATCATGATCTGAATGTGGAAACATTCATACGCAACATTTTTGTACGCACGCACTGTTTTTACATGAGGCCCCAGGTGATTACTGGTGGTCACAGTTTAACTGATGAAGTCTGATAGCCAAGTCTGACCAAATCACCAGACACACTTCCCTGTGTCTAGTGAACTCTATAAATCTACGTCTCACTTAGTTAGTGAACATGGTGGATGTTTTTGCAAATGTATAATAACCCATCTCCTAGGTAAAGGAACTAGGATGTTGTACCATGTTTAGCCATGATGGATGCAGTGACTAGTCAAGCAAAGTGACAGATATTTTTGGCAAACTAAACAGATTACAACATACAAGCTTTCGAGGCAACTGGGTAGCAAGATGTAATACAGAAACTGGAACACTAGGACAGAGACAGCATTGGAAAACCTTTAAATCGGTCAAAAAATTAACAGACCTGCCTAGCCTGAGGCCTCGAACACACGTAAACGGGGTATTTTTTAAAACGGGAGTTTTCCTCCTTTGTTTTTCAAAAAATCCTATCCACATGCTCGTCGTTTTTTTAAAAATCTCCCTCCACATGAAAATGCAAAAAATCTGCTGTCAAAAGCACAAATCGGGCATAGGTAACAAGGGGAATGTCATTCAGATTAAATGTCTATTGGCCTTTTTTTTCATATGTGTGTTCAGTGTGGAATTTGTGAAAATGTGGGTGTCATGAACACTACAATGTCAATAAATAAACACTTGTAATCACAGGTGGCTTGTATGGTAAGAGAAAAGGTTCCCTTTCTGTTCAAATAATGAATAGAATTTGTGGATGGCTGCTTTATTTCTAAAGGAGTCCCGGTGAAACCCTGCTACAAGTTCCTCTACATTGGACTCAGTGACAGGTAATTGTATATACACAGGGAACAAGTGGAATGCAATTGCTTCACACACTTACCTTACCATTTTAGGAAGCCACCTGTCTTGGCAACCCAAAAGCATTTGCTGTCTTGAGTAATCTCCCTTCATCTACTAAATAGAATAGTGAGTAGACAACTGTTTTGGCAACACTGACAGGTGGTCTCATTACAGTTGTCTTTCCTTCGATGTGCGGGTGAAGCAACTCACTCAAAGACAAAAGCGATGTCCTAGACAAATGAAAATTCTCTTTTGCAACAACCACTTCATTTTCAAAGTTGTCCCACCAACTAGAGGTCCGTGTTGCCAGAGAGTTTGATGTAGCAGTGACCTCCTTCTGACGCCTCTGTTGCTTAATGGTACGTTTAAATGTAAACATGTAAAAAGACCTGTCAACAAGGTTAACACCAGGACTACTTTAGTTACAACTGCAATTACACAAAATTGCTTCATGTAAACAAAACAGATAATGGTGCACACACTGACATCAGTCAAAGAAAATGCCAGCATGTACTCCGACATTACAATCCAAAAATTCAGTTTTTCCTGTTTACACGTAATCAGAGCAAAACAGTTTCTAAAAATCTTCACCATGGAAGGGTTTTTTCAAAAAGTCAGTTTTCAGGGACTTAAAATGCAATTTGCATGTGGACGAAAGGCCAAAACATGTATACAAAAAGCTACATTTTAGAAATACTCAGGTGTGAAGATTCAGCAGGACAGGAGAACAATGCATAGTCAAGATCTTTTGATAAGATAACTGCCCAGCAGAGTCTTTTGATATTTTTGATGCTGTGTTAGCCATTATGAATGTAGTGAGAAGTCAAGCAAAATGACACCTTTTAAGAGTTTTCCACACAATGTGGATCAGTCAGATAAATGCAAATAATCCTCATATCTGGTAATAAAACGTCTGTCTCTATTTATTCCATGTTGTAATGAGTTACATTTTGGCATCAGGTTAACTTCCCATTCCTTTCTCTCTTGCTGTGCCTTGAAATTGCCCATAATCCAGTGCCTGAAGAAGGGGCCTTAGCGGCCTGGAAAGCTTGCATATTGGTGTCATTTTGCCTGTCTTCTCTAGGTGAAGGAAATAACTGAAATATCATCCCTGAATAGATGTATGTTGGCACTGCACCATCTATGGGCCCTGAGGCTACATGAAACTCCAGAAATACCCTAAAGACTCCAACGATCATATGGTAACCCAACATGCCCTGTCAATTACAGTATAATGTGATGTTGGCCTTACTATACATTTTAATAATAATAACAGTCATAACAAATTTATTTAGGTGAACCTGTAGTATAATGTTCCACATCTGTCATCAATCATATGCCATCAGTGTCACAATAATAAAATCATTTTCATTGAGCTGGTATGATCTGTGACAAGTTGCCAGTCTGGAGCCCACCTACACTAAAGCCAGCTTATGCAGTGCCCTCAAGATCAAAACTGAGTAGCTGCTGTTCTCTTATATTGTCCACTCTAATGGGCTATATAGTGAACGCCTCCAGCTATTAGATGCTCTTGCAGTTGTACTTTGCAATTCATATCTACAGGTGACCTTCATCGACTAAGCTTTTATATGATGGAACTTTTTCCACTCTGTCCACATCCACAAGGTGACCGTCCTTAGGACAGCACTGCTGAAGGATGCATACCATTTGAAAAAAGCAGGAATCTGATATAAAGAGCACACATTAAAAAGCAAGCCATGATTCCTCATCTCTCTCAAACTGCAAGCCCCAGGAAGGTGTCCCAAAGCATTCATGTCACTGGGAAATAATTATCTCAGGCCGAGACAAACTGTCATGCCTGGCGGAGCTTTGCAGACGCACAAAGCAGAGTTAAGAAACATTTGGCAGGAAAGATGTGGACTGGCAGGATAAAGATTAACAGACTTTAGACAGTTTCAAAAACCATTTATATTACAGGCTCCATTGTCTGTCTCTTCAATCAGACAGTGGCACATGACAGCTGCTGGCTTCCTGGGTAGTGGGCACCACCTAGTGGTCATTTCCCGCACATTATTACAGGCAGACATGCACCACGAAGCACAAAGCAGGCGAGAAATCAGCTAGGCTGGTCCAGCTCAGTCAAGTGTGAAAAATTATTGAGTGGGATATGACAATGCTGTTTAATTTAAAAATGTATTCTGTTAACAATGTAATATTCTTCACCACTGATCTCCTGTCCTCCGGGCCATATGGGCAGAAATTAATAGATGAGATCAAACCACTTACTGACCTGCAGTTTATGCTTTCCAAAGATATAAAGCTTGAGTAAAGGAAGCCATTTTCATAAATTTCATAGCATTTAATAAAAACAGTCAATGTCTGTGAGAAAAGAATATCCAAATCTAGCTGCATGAATTGTGCCTAAGATATTACTGTATGTAACCCTTAAGAAAGAAGAAAGCATTTTTCCATCTAAATCCTGAAGAGGATTCTTTATTATGTAACTGATCCTTTAAAAGGACAAAAAAGAACTTTTACTTTCCTCAACTGGCTCAGCTACACTGTCTGATACTGAGCCATCTGCAAAACTTTGCTGCTAAATTCCTAAATTGTAAATTTGGTCATCCCAAAATAACTGTGGTTATTGCTGACCCAAAAATTATCTATTAAACACCTGAGATATTCACACACTAGTCTCCTTACTTACCCAATGCCCTGCTATGCCAATCATGAGAGGGCTCTAGTTCCAGTTCTGTGGAGCTCACTTCCTACGGTTGTCCGTAAGTTCATCCAAAGTCCTACAGAAAGGTGGCATTTTCTGTCTGATATTCTAAATCAGCTATTCTCCCTCAGTAACATTATAAGAACAGTTACCCATCCATCTATTCCTTCCTTAAACCTGCTCTTTTCCCTTTGCACTGAGGAGTGATGGAGTCTATCCCAGTTGCATTGAGCACAAAGGAATTAGAAAAGGCAGGAAAAGGCAGGAACACACTCACACAAACGCCCACTCTTAGTTATAGTGGAATACTTTGGACTCACAGTTAACCTAACATGTACACCTTCGGCATGTGGGAGGTACCTGGAGAAAACATTTGCAGATTTAGGAAGAGAATACATACCGTACATGAATAGTGAACAGGCCAGGGTTCAAACTAAGAATTGTTGAGCTGTAACATTAGCCAGTGTACCACTGTGTGTCCACAGGCTAATACAGAAAAAATAAATAAAAATATTAATAATATGTAGAACTTAAGTGTCTTGTGATATCAAGTTGTGAATGTTGAACATAATAGGCTATATGCACGCGGTAGTGCTGATGTACTTCCCATGAAATCTCAGTCAGCTTAGTCACCTCAATTTTCCATACTGCAGTGGTGATTTTTGTTTAGTGGTGAGAATGTCTGAGAAAAAGTTTTAAGTTTCAGCGTACAGATAGCTCTTCAGCTGAACATTGTTGTGTACCTTTCTGTCGAGCTTCCAGTAAGTAGCTTCCAGTAAGTACAACAAGGTACTTACTTTTCATACATTTTCCTCAGATGCAGAAACAGGATGAAAATGGGCCAACGCTATATGAAGAGAGAACTTATGGTTAGTACCCATATCCAAGTTTTTAACTGGAATTTTAAAAATATGGATTTTTGTGAGCCAGGTTCTGAGATAGGGAGGCAACTGTTGAAGAAGGGAACAGTTCCAGCATCGTTTTAGTTGAACAATTTCTCTATTCCACTTTCAAGACTAGGGCTTTGGGAGAGAAGAAAGTGACCGATGGAGGATGACACAACAGTGAGGAGGAGGATAATAAAATCCTCAAGGACAACGACTACACTTCAGCTCCGGATCCAGTAGTTGTCGACCTAGTGTTTGATGAAAACACGCCTCTCAGAGAGGAGATCCACTAGCTGAGAAAACAAATTGAGACCCTTACAATGAAGAAGTGGTTTGGCATTCACTGTTTTGCTGGCTCAGACAGAGGTAAAATGTTCAGCAGACTCGTGTTATTAAGCATTAAGCTTACATACATATTCACCAATCCCTGAATAAAGTTTAATGACTAAATAATGAAATTCTGTTTTTTTAAAGAGGTCTAATGTAATCACATATTTGTCCTATGGACTGTAGGTTCAGAGTAGACTTTTTAATATGTCCAAATCTTACCTTTGTAATTGTGGATGTAGCTTGAAACATGTAGTTTGAAGCCCTTCTCCTTTTAGCCCCTGACATTTAAACACAATGTTAGAATAATGCGACTTACATTATTTACTGTTAAGTCTGGGAATGTCATGAACCAATCAGGTGAAAAAAAAACAGTCCATTTCGATATCAAAGTCAGAAGTGAAGCAGCTGGCTGACATGGAATCCAGAAGAGAGTCTGCATATAGCTTATTGTAATCTGAAGCAGACTTGTTACAAAACTCAACATGCTAGGAAGAAACAGGAGGGCATGGCGAGAAAGACATGAAGAAATATGGCCTGACTCCCCTGAGTAGATACCTCAAATGAGTTGTAATGGCCATTGGGTTGCATGTATTATATAGGAATGCAACATAAAATGCATTTTCTAAATCCTTACAAAGGCTTGGACAGGATTTTTCAATGGGAGCAAAGCACGCATGTTATCTAGATCATTTCAGACCTCTACATCATTTCTCACTACAAGCTGGGTTTTTAAGGTGCTTTACAGACATGGAATTATATTTTGTTGATAAAGTCATTTGTGTGGAGTAAGATCTTAGAATGAAGAGCAAAGGTGAGTTTAAATAGAAACATGCTTTCAGCAAGAGCACAATTGCAAATAGCAAAAGGCTCAAAATATCCTTTGAATTAAACATCCTACAAATTTCAAAAGTATAAATGTTTGGAGGGGTCTGTGAAGAGACTGTGAGCGACAGAACTCACGAACAGAAGCACCGACTGAAGAAGTCACTTTCATTCTCGATACTGCATAACTAAATAGGGTTTGCCATGAGGTGACCCAAATCTTTATCTCATCCTGCACTCTTATACCTAGATATATGTGTGTGTTACCAAATATTCCTGAACATCTTCAGCTGAGAAATGAATCTGAAGAGCTGAAGTTGGAAGATTTGGCAACAGAAATAACAACATCCTTCTTAAATGTCCTTATGGAAAAAGAGGAAAAAAAGCTCTCAACTGCTTCCCAAGAAACTTCCAGAAAAGTGAACGATTTAATCTTCAATGAATTTTGTGAACTGTCGGCACATATGATGGTAGTAAAAGATGCAACTGAAACAGAAATAAATCTTATCGAAAAAGTAAAATGACATAGTGACAAAGGACAAAGAATAGAAACAGTTTATTTTTTGACCAGTCACAAATCATTGCAAGAATTTTCCAACTTTATCAAAAACAGTGCTAATGTGGTAGACCTACAAGTGTTGAACATGCTATCTAGGTCAGGGCAGATCAGGTCAGGTCAGGTCAAGTTGGAAACATGCATTGGTACAGCGTGTTTCCGCGCATCCACCACACAGTGAAACAGCTTAGCATCCTGGTTGGTAAGCACCCAAGTAGAAATGTAGTCCAGTCCAACCCTCCGGAAATGACCACCTGTCTGCTGCAGCCAGGTGTTATGTGGTCATCCCCTTGGCCTGGTCCAGCTGCTTTGCTCCTCAACATTGTTGCCTATGAGCCAGATCCTCAATCAGGACTCCATGAGCAACCGCTCATACAATATAAAGTCAAACTAGCAGTACCCAAGGATTCTCTGAAGAGACACAGTACCGAAGAAATCCAATCTTTGTCTCAGGTCACTGCATAGCATCCATATCTCACAACCATATAGCAAAACAGGAAACACCAGGACATTAAAGATTTGGACCTTCGTCCTTTTGCATAGACATCGGGAGCACCACACACCACTTTTTAGTAACCTCATGACCCCCCAGACTCTCCCAATACATCTGCTGATTTCATAGGAAGAGTCACCAGAGACATGAATGTTGCTGTTGAGGTAAGTAAACCTCTCGATGAGGTCAACACTCTCTCCGCAGCCAGACAAACTGCTGAAGGCTTTGTCTAAGAGGTCATTAAAGGCCTGGGTCTAGATCATCTAGTTCTGATGACATAAAAACTGCCAAACTATCTACTGTTGGATTATCTCTCTCTCCACCAGATAAATGCCATTATTTTCAATTTTCCATGGAGGAAAATTGCGTGGTTTCATGTAGGCCACTTCTAAATCTCTCAGTGCTATCACCCTTGTCTGTTGCCCTTTCAGGACATTTGACATAAGCATACTGTATATCATGTGACTCCAAATGATTGTAACTGGCCTACTCTTTCTCCTTCCTAAGGTACCAATGGCCAATATGCTGTCAGATTTTACATTTTCCATTCTGAAGTACTCCAATTCAAATCCCATTTACAATATATTTTCCAAAAACAGATAACCAATATAATCTCAAAAATGACCAAAATGGAACTCTGTATTGCAGGACGAAGACTAATGTGAACATTGACAATAGATGGCTACTGTAAATGGAGTGTGAATTGCTAGAAAACAAAGCTGAACAGCAAAACCTCAAGAAGTAGCAATAGCCTCATGAAGATCCCACTGTATGAATGAGGCAAGTCCCCAGAACTTTATAACACTCTCAAATTCACTTAATCCAATTGAGGGTCACAGGGGGCTGTAGTTAGTTGTGGCATCACCAGGGAAGAAGATAGCCTGAATGGGTTGTCAGTCCATCACAGGTCCCATACACGGCCCATTAAGAACAAACAATTCACATAACCAGCACATTTTGGGGATGTGGGAGAAAAAAAAAATAAGCAGAGAAAGGGATAAACTCTACATAGATAGTATCGGGTCATAGAATTAGAGACCAAGATGTTAGATCCACAAGGCAGCAGCACCATTATATCATCTTTCTATGCCAGTTGGTCAAGCTGCTTGTGAAATTTTGGCCCTAAATGATTATTCTATTACTGTCTTGTGACTAGAACAAAAAAGAAAAAAGCCTTAGAATAGTAAATCGAAGGGGAACAATCCAATAAAAAATGCTAACAGAACCCATAAAAATTCTAGATATAAGCAACTGAGTTTTCTAAAAGACATCATTTAGGCAAAACATCTGCATCTATCACAGTATGAGGACTGTAATGGAGAATGTGTTGTAGAGTAAATCATAAGAGTGACGGGTGAATCTCCACAACTGACTTAATTTGTAACAATGATTATGCCAATTACTTGTGGGTCTATGTATACCTTGTGATGGTATTTATATTGGAAAGGTGCTATATTAAACAAAGTATATAAGGCATTGTGGCACAGTGTCCAAAATATTGGTAATCAAATGTTACAGAAAGTGTTTCAGACTTGAGTGACTTAGAGTGTGTCTGTTAATCTGCCAGGGCTCAAACTGTACAAGAACTGGTACAGTTGTGCTTCATTTCTATAGTGTTTTACATACAAGGGGGCTATGTAACATAAAGGTTGGATGGCAGATTGGTTAAAGCAGAAAATTGTCAATTCAGCCTTCATCACTAGCTTCTACAGTAGTTTGACCTTGAGAAGGATACTTCACCTGCTAGTGTTCACATTGTAGAAATGAAGAAAGAATTGCACTTTACTTGTGAGGTGCCTGGAAAAGGGCTAGAGGACAGACCATTCATAAAACAGAATTTATTAGGCTTACTACATGATTACCAAAGTGTCCGATGTCAAATCAAAGGACTCCTGGTACAATCTGTGTCACTGACACCCTGTGTCACCTCAAGTGAGTTGTTTCTACTTCCCTGCCAATAACCATACTGTCTAAATACAAAGAGATATGCTTTGCATCGAGATGGTTATTTCTAGTTGAAAGGTGCTTTATAAAACTAATTTTTGTAAGAAGTGTGGCTAAGGCTGAGGCTGCTGGTTTAATCCTCACTAATACCTTTGTATAAGGCAATAAACATACCAGGGTTTTCAAAGCCATGATGGAAAGGGGCAGAATAAAAAATGGCATGGTAGTGCTTACAACACTAGACTGTAAATCAAAGGTGACCAGTTCAATCTCCACCACATACTCTCTATGCACCTCTGAGAAAACTCACTTAACCCAGCAGCCCTTCAACTGAAGAATTGTATTATGCCTGTAAACTGGCTCGAGATAAAGTTCATTATGGAAAAATGATGTAGAAAATAAAATCTTTTTTATTTACCTTAAGAACATTTTATAGTTACTCCAACTAATTGTGCAGGTTCTTGTCTTAAGGTGTGGCCATTTCCCAGCATTTATGAAGTAAACAATGGTGGGGTAAACTGTTAACAGTATATATAATGTGATGATGATGCTGGGTGGAGAGATGGGTTGTCCAGCTAGTGTAGGTGTACTGCTTAACGACATCTACAGTATATATTAGGAAGGTAATGATTAAGTGCCCAGTTTAAGACTTTCAACAAGGTTCATCCTTCTGGTTCTCTGTAACTTGCTGTAATAGTACCTTTTAATACAATGACTCTGTCCACTCCCACCTTTTGCCGTCATCTCCTGCTGTCAGTTTATCCTATCTTTCATTTTCCATTATCACTCAACTCCTGCCCATCTTCCACACTTTCTGATGGCATTCACTTTCTCCCTTATTCCTGAAGAACTCCCTTTTCTCTGGACCTCTATCTCTTCTCTGTTCAGGTTTTGCTGAGCTGCTTTTGTGTCTTTCCTCATATACTGTACATACACTTGTCTGTCTGGCTTAGTTACCACTACCCTAGATTTTGTGAACAGCTTTCCCTGTACTTGAGAAGCCAACAATTTACCTCAATTTTTTTTAGTCAAATTAAAACCAATAAAAAGGGTGGTTTACAGGGCAGCACACTGATTCTTGGGTTGGGCAGTGCCTACGTGAAGTTTGCACATCTGTTCCATGTTTGTGTGGCGTTTCCTTAAGTTCTCTGGTTTACCTCCTGCATCTCAAAAAGGTGTATGCTATTTTCAATGGCAACTGTAATTTTACCCAGTTATTACTAAGTATTGTTCGATGTGGTCATGAACGTGCCTGCCCACTGATGAACTGTGGTCCTGTTTTGGGTCAGCTTCTACTTTTTACCTAGCACTGCTTGAAAACAGTCTCTTGTGAGCCTAAATGAAAAAGTGAAAAATGGATAGAAAGATTCTGGCCTGAATGCTAGCTTTAACTCTCCTATTTGATACTATTCTAGTCTTTGCTCCACCTCCTAGCTATGAAACTCTCCTCAATTCACTTCTATTCTCTTTAGGAATTAAAGGAAGCCTATAATATTGTGTTTGGCTTTTGACATGGATTTCTGGATATTCTTAAATAGTGGTTTTAACTGATCAATCTATTAAACCTCTTCCTGTGTAAATACAGTTTTTACATGCTCTTATAAGTCATCTGCTTTATAACCTTTCAAAAGTCAGGAGTCTCAAAAGCTTTAACTAGAGGTATGTATTGCTCTTGCTAGTGAAGGAATGCTCTTATCAAACAATATTATACAGATGCCCAACATATTCTACCATCAGACTCCATAAGACTCCATAAGACTTTATTCTTTCTTGGGCTTCTAGTTCTCAGATTTTAGCTTAAGTCCAAGTGACTTTTAAGCAAAATATAATTAATTTCTCCAAATGTATGTCATACTTCAATGTCCCGATTGTTCTGTAATTTAGTGTGAAGTGTAAAATTAAGTACACCCTCTTTTAGTTCTATGGTTTTACCTATCAGGACACCCTCACCAAGACCTACTTTAGATAAATCTATCCTCAGGTGACAAACAGCAAAAATAAGGTGACAAAGAGAAACTGTTGGTGAAGAAGCAAGTACATCCATATCAATTAAAAATGTAATGCAGCTAGGTGCTGCATGATTAGTTAATGATTAGAAATCAGTGCCACCTCTATACAAAACCAGCAGATTATTCAGCCTTGCGTTACACCATGCTGAGGATTAAGACCTCTGCAATGATCTCATAGAAGCAACAATTGCTGCCCATTAGTCTTGGAAAGTTCATAAAGTAATTTATAAACAGCCCGAAACAATCAATTCACACAAAGATTTTTTTACATGTGATGCTTTGAACAATCACAAAGAATCCCAAAGGTATATCCAAGGATCTGCAGGTGTCTGCCAAAATTGTAATATTTGACAGCATGGCTGTGCCACAAGAAAAGATTGAACAAGTGTGATTTTCATGGAAGGGTAGACAAGAAAAAGTCCCTTCTCCAAAAGAACACAGTAAAGAAATATCTGAATGAACCATGCAGCATCAGGAACAATAAGCAGAGGAGACCAAAGGGGAGTTGTTTCACATTAGTGGAGAATAGTCTGTTTGGTAAGACCAAGCATAGCATTTCACCCTTAACAAATTCATTCCAACCGTCAAGCACAATGATGAAGAGGTGATGAGGTTGTTTACCTAGGTCAGGATGTTGACACCATCCAATCATCAAGTCAATTTTGACTTTTTATTCCACCAGGATATTTTATAGGAAAATATGAGTCCATCCATCTAGCAGCTAAAACTTGGCTAAAATGAGATGATACGACAGGACATTAGTCATGAGAACACCAGCAAATTTAAAACAGAATGGCTGTTAGAGAATAAAAGAATCCCCTCAAACATCAATAAATTGAAGCAGTACAGGAAGAGTGGGCTAAAATTCCTGACAGATATATAGAGAAAATTATTATGAATTTCATGTTTTAGCACTTGACTTGTTCATATTTGCCTATTTTCTGCTACATAAATTATGATAAACTAAAATCTTTTACATTTTATTTTTCAGCTGAGGTCAGATTTATCAGTTCTTGGACTTTATAGGGGTTAGGAGATTGTGATCTTACCCTGAAATGTCAATATACAATATTGAAAGATGGGACACTTGCATTTTCACAACACTGTACCTTTTTAAATAAATGACAGGTGGATCGACGGATGGACAAAATGGATGAATGAGGTTAAGCTTCCTTCAACACAGATCAAAGGCATATTGTCAGATTGATTGGTAAATCTATATTGGCATGATGAGAGTGATTATGTGTATGACCTGTTAATTGACTGTGGTGCAAAATAAAAATCTAGTGGAGGGGTGAATTGAATTTTGGTCTATTGAATTTTTACTGAGTACTGGTCTTATGAATATTTAGTTTTTGTTAACTTACTATCTTTCACTGCTTTTGATTGTTATCCTGACTTGCAGCCTTTGAGAACATTGTCATTAGATGGCCTACACCCAGACATTTTGCTTCTACTCTGAACTGAAAGCTTTTATATACTCTACCCTGTACTGTTCTCCCCTTCTAGACGGTTCTGCGCCTAGCCTCCAGAGATGTTTTTCTTTACCCAAGCTGACACTACCAAATCCACCTTGTAGACAATGACAGAAATTAAGTCTGTCATGAGTTTCTTAGTTCACCTGCCTGATTCTTTGCCATCATCCTGATCAGATTTTTTAATTTCTTCTTTTTGGACTTTCCCATTTTCCTCTTGCTTCCTGCTCTGATAGCTTCTTGCAGCATTTCTCCTTGCTCTATAGTTTCTCATCTCCCCCTCACTACTGTGGTCTCTGTCCTTCTTCTTAGCATAACACATTTTTGCAATATGGCCCCTCTGCCCACAAATCCAACAGCCATTAGGTCTCTGTGGTGGATGCTCTTTCATGTGAAAGACAGAGCCCAATGCTTTCAATTCCTGCAGTAGTTCTTGTAAAATCTTTTCCCCATCTGTTGTTATAGGTCCACACTGTTTCAGATTCTTTGATGCTTGCTGGAGAATATTGGAGGAATGATCATCATTAGGAGCATACCACATCATGGCCCCATCACTGTGCCCCCTGTTGTGTTGTTTCATATTCTGCTGGAAAGACTCAAGCTCCAGAGCCAAGTCCAACGCTGCCCACAGGCTCTTTGGACGCTCCTGTCGTAACTGCAGCCTCATCTCTTCATTAGGCAGGGCATCAATGAAATGGTCTCTCCCTAACGTATCTTGAAGCATGGGAGGTGCTTCAGAATATGCAAGCCTAACAAGATTCTCAATATCTTCTGCCATTTCCCTCAGTGCCTCCTCCTTTTTCAGAGTTCGATTCTTCAAGCGATTTCTTGCTACCTCTGCTTGCTGCACCATGCCAAATCTTCCAGAAAGTGCAGCAACTAGAGCCTGGTAGTCCTGACGATGATCTGGTGACATGTTACCCAAAACAGTCATTGCTGGTCCCTTCAGGCTAGCTGCAAGAAAAGAGGCCTTCTGAGCTTCATTCCAGTCATTGATCTGAGCAATTATCTCAAATTGGGCATGATAATCTTCCCAGCATGTCTTTCCTTCAAATGTGTTAGGTTTCTGTAAAACTTTGGTTCTAGCACTAAAGGAGCCAGGTAAGGCAAAAGCAGAAGCAGGTTCGATGCTCTTCTTTACCTGAGGTTCCTTTCCTAATTCTGAAATCTTTCTCATCATTTCAGCACTTAGCTGCTGTTTGGTGGTTTCAATCTCCTGCCTCACTTGTAGCTCAGTGTTCTTAACTCGCTCTTCCATATCATTGACTTCATGCAGAAAGCTCTCCTTCATCTTCTGAACTGAATGTTTGACACTCTTGACTTCCTTTTGCACCACGCCCCGGAGTCGCTCTTGCTGTTGCTGGATGCTTCTTACATGCAGCTGTATGCTTTTGGCTTGCTGTTGTATCTCACCCTGCAGCTTCTCTTGTTGTTTCTGTCCTTCATGAATGCTGGTCTGCATTGCTTGTAGAATAACTGTAAAATTATCTCTTTTTTCTTCCTGCTGCTTTTGGTATTCTTCCCTCTGGTGTCTACTCTCTTCCTTGTCCTCCATCCTCCAGTGGTAAATCTGATCAATTAAGGCCTTTATGTCACACTGCCCCACTGGGGCAAGGCCTGACTGAGTAGTCTCACCTGTTAGCTCATTATTTCCAGAGTCAGCAGCTTCTTCATTGCTGACTTCCAACAGCGAATTTGTTTTCTCAGACATGATTCCTTCACCCAGATGTGATTGTTGTTTAACTGCAGCTGTTTTTTCTTTTTCTTGGAGGGACATAATAGGGAAAAAAATGACATTTTGTAAAGTAAATTAAAAAATTACTAAAATCTTAAGACATAAAAGCACTATGAGAAAGGAGAGAGACCAGACAGAAATAATGCTTACAAAGAAAAAAAATCATGTTATTGACTGGAGAACACAGTCTTGTGAAATTCACATTTTCCTAGCTTCTCTTTTTAGTATATAGTATGTTTTCTCAGATGGTCTAAGATCTCCCTTACATTCTTTTCATAAACGTCAGAATCAGAGGAATATGTTAAAATGTCATCATTGTAATCTAAGGCAAAAACAATCAAGTATTTTATGGAAAAATATTGTTAAGAAAAGTGTCAAATACTGCAAGATCATTAACCAGTCCATAAAGTCAGGTCAGGTCAAGTTGGACAATATGCACTAGTACAGTACTAGTACGTAGGTGCACCCATCACACAACAAAATGCCTTAGGATCCTGGTTGGCAAGCCCCAAAGCAGACATATGGTCCAGTTCCACCCTTCAGAAATAACCATCTTTCTGCTGCAGCCAGGTATTACATGGGCATCTCTTTGGCCTGGTCCAACCGCTCTGGTCCTCAGCAATGAGAATCCTGCAAGCCGGACCACCCTTGGGGAATCATAGCGGTCATAACTGATGCTCCCTCACAATACAGATAATGTGCCTTGTTCAGGAGTCCTTCAGTGACCACTTGTTTGATACAAAGTCAAACCAGTTGTTCCTAAGGATTCTCCAAAGAGACACAGTACCAAAGGAGTCCAGTCTTCGCCTCAGGTCCATATCCCACAACCATATAGCAAAACAGGAAGCACAAGAACTCTAAAGACTTGGACCTTTGTCCTTTTGAAGAAATGTTGGGAGCGCCACACACCTCTTTCCAGCGACCTCATGACCTCCCCATGCTCTCTCAATCCGTCCGATGTCTGTGCCCAAGAAGTCATTTAAGACTTGGACCTTGGTTTTTATCCAGGACACTTTCAAGCCCAGACACTCAAACTCCTCGCTCAGTCTCTTGAGAGCCCCAATCAGAGAGCCCAATCAGAGCCTCCATTGACTCCACAAAGATCACAGCATCGTCAGCAAAATAAAGATCAGTGAATCCTTCTTCACCAACAGATGCCCCACAGCTGTTGGACCCCAAAGCCCTGTCCAAAACCCAGTCCATACATGCATTGAACAGAGTAGGAGCAAGAATACACCCCTGATGAATCCCAGAATCAACTGCGGAAACCACAGATGTTCTACCTCCAATCTGCACAGAAATCACCGTACCAGAGTACAGGTCAGCCATGATATCCAGCAACTTTTAGGGGATCCCACAAAGTCTCAGGGTGCAGGATGTCCCGCAGGGCAGTTTGGTCAACTTAGTCTAAAGATTTATGAAAATCAATAAAGGATGCAAAAAACTCTGCCAATATTCACGTTTGCACTCAATGAGATCCCTCAGTGCCAGGATGCAGTTGATGGCAGATTTCCTAGGTGCAAAATGAGACTGCTCTGGTTGCTGGTAGATGAGCAAGTGATCAGAGATCATATTAAGGATGGTCATAGCAAGGTCCTTACCCGGCACTGAGAGCAGTGCTACCCCCCTGTGGTTGCCACAATCCAGGTGATCACCCTTCTGTTTCCAGATAGGGACTACAAGTCCCATTTTCAACTCAGTTGGGGTGACACCAGTCTCCCAAATGGAAGCAAATATTGCTTGCAATGCCAGGAGGACAGACTTTACCACCGGCCTAGAGAAGTTTACCCCATGGTACCTCAGATTCCTGCAGTCTTCCCTACTCTCAGCTGGTTCACCACCTGTACAATCTCAGTGAGATTGGGTGGCTCATAAGGATCAACCTCAAGAACAATGGACCCAGAGATGTCCAACATCCTAGCTGGAGGATCAGCTTTAAACAGCTAATCAAAGTAGCCAGTCCAGTGGATCACAACTGCAGTGTCATCTGTAAGGATTCCCCGAGGAACAGATTTAGATGGGCAATGCTTCAGTTTTTCTGTAAGCAGGACATTGGTCACTAGACCATAGACTGTGTGTCAGTTGCTCACAGATTCCTCTAACAAATGCTTTCTTATCTGCCCTCAGAGCCTTCGCAGCTGTCCTTCTCAGTTACTGGTACAGAACAGAGTTGCCAACAAGCTGTGCGCTGTAACTCCTCTCAATGATATCCACAGGGCTCTGTGAGATAAAATACTTCCTTCTGGGAGCACCGGCAACAACCAACACAACCCTCCTCAACCCTCAGGGTCTTGTCATGGATTGTAATCAAATATCAAAAATATTATAATTTTTGTGATCAGCAATCTCAAAATAGCATAAAATGACACTTCGCATTACTCTATTAGCCCCATTTTTTAAAGTTGTGTAAAAAGGAGTGTCTTTTTTTGATAAGGGATGACTTTGACCCCTAGTATCTTCTTAAGGATGAACCCCTGGGGGTAAGTCGATGTGGCATAGACAAATTCAAGTTCTTCTGATCACTTTTCCTGATGACACCTTTTGATTTATTGTCACAAGAGTGTAATTTTTGGCACAAAATACGGTTCAACATTTTAGAAAATGTACACATGGAGTAACATTTAGGTGAGTCTGAGGACCATGCAGGCACTGTAGCCCTCAACGGACTGAGTTTGGTAGGCAGGTTCTAGAAGTTATTAGTTATTTCAGGGTTTTGGGGATCAAAGCTGTCTCACGAGGATAGGGCAAAAGGCCTCTCAATCAACTAGTTGTTGTCATTTTTATGAAATGGGGGCTATTCACTTATAACAAATGTTAGCAAATAATACATTTTATTTACAGATGTAACCACTTGAACAATAAACTAATTCAAATATGAGCTGTCACAAATTTCTTGTTGCTGGATGAGTTCACAAATTTGCCAATGCTTTTCAATGGCAGATTTTCAAATTTAAAAAATTGTAATTTGTACAGTGTGACCTGCTTAAAATATCTTAACAAAGTTGAACTGTCTCAGTAAATTTTTCTTGAAGAATACATGTTGCACATTTCAACAGAATTTGTCTACAGGGGGCTTAAGTTATTTCATGTAGACAGACAGACAGACATGGCGATTGAGATAGGTGCGCTATATGTGAATGCACCTAAAAATGAGGGGTTTTCGGGTCTAGAGGCCCAAAAGTAGGGGGAACCTCAAAAAACTTGACATCTTGTATAAAAAGACAACAGGACAAGTTGAAAAGTTTATCAAATATGGAAGTTTTCTTGTACCAGTAAGTTAGGAGGTGCCAAACAAAAAATTGAAGTGATTTCAAAGCATTTGTAAGTAATTCTTATGAACACATTAGTTTTTCATGGTACAGCCAAGAATATAAAGTCAAGGGCAAAAAAGGTTAGCTCTATACATTTCTTAGTATCTGGGATTAGATAAAATCTGTGGTGGTGTAGTATTTTACATGTAAACAAACTTGCCTCAGGTATTCAGATTTTTGATTTTTGGCTAACTTTTGATGACAGATCAGTTAAACTTTTGGTTATGACTTTGGCTCGATTTTTACCTGCTGCTCCCAACCTCTCTCTCTCGCAATCTCTTCAATAAAAATTTTCACTCTCATTCCAAGTGCGTATACCATTATAAACCATAATAAATATGCACAAATAACAGTATTTTATTTCTCTAAAGACAGTCTTTGGAAGAATAATGTAGTATATACTTTATCATATTCATGTATACCTTTATTATTGTTTATTGTATCTGTAAAAGTAACATGAAGGCCAGAAAAGGGATAAATGCTTGAAAGAGTGTATTTTGTTCTATCATCTATTAGCCTGTAAAAACTACTTTCATTGTCTTTACTGCAAGTCTATAGTACGAGTCTTATTTAACACAGTACATAAAACTAAAAGTGTGTGTTACATTTCCTACATTTAGAAATCACTAAAGCCAGCAACAAAAGGCATTTTATTGTAAGTGCTGACATAGAAGCTAGTTCTGATTTGAAAACTCCTAGTCCCCAACAGCACATTTTTAAAAAGTGAAAAAAGAAATTCTGCAAATGATACATATGAACAGGTGTAAACTGAAATGTGTTGATGGGCTAATGAAATCTGTAAAAAACTGTGTTAAATGACACTATCGCACAATACAGCCAGTCCAGTTTGTCTTTATTGAGGCATATCATCAAATCCAACTTAGATAAATGAGGAGACTCATGCCAGTGAGGGTGGGTGTATAAGTAAAATGGGCTTTGAAAAGAGAGGCTATTTGATATATGAAAGATACAGTAATATATAATATAGTATAACATGTAATGTTTCTTCCTTTATGTAAGGCAATTCAGTTTTCCTCCTATAGTCCAAACACAAAAAGATTGTCACCTCTAAACTGGCCTGATGTAAGTTAATGCAAGGTATATGTCTGCATGCTGATGGGCTGGCATCCCATTCAGAGGTCTTTCTAAAATTCTGTCTGTTAATGCTAGAGTAGATTCTGGCTCCCAGGCAAACTAACAAGTATAACACAGTAATGCAATATTTTATTTTGTACTTTAAACAGTACTTCAACCGAAAGGAGTTTGACTAAATGTATGATGCTCCAGGCAGATTGCCTTTGGAGTATACAAGAAAACCAGCCAAGTGTTTTCTTGACCCAAGTGCATGACCTGTTCTGACAAGCAAATAGAGCTGAGCCTCTTTAGTCTTGAGCAAAGAAAATGATACGGCCACTTAACCATGCTCTTCATAATTTTAAAAGACATTGCTAAAACATTTTGCCCAGAGGGGACTGGGTGGTCTCTTGGTCTGGAATCCCTACAGATTTTTATTTTTTTTCTCCAGCCTTTGGAGTTTTTTTTTTTTTTTTTCTGTCCACCTTGGCCATCGGACCTTACTTATTCTATGTTAATTAATGTTGACTTATGTTTATTTTTTATTGTGTCTTCTATTTCTCTATTCTTCATTTTGTAAAGCACTTTGAGCTACATTTTTTTGTATGAAAATGTGCTATATAAATAAATGTTGATTGATTGATTGATTAATTGATTGAAAGCTGGCCCAGTAAATTCTTTAATTTAAAAAGTGAACCATGAACTATTTAAACATAAAGAGGAAGTACATCAAAGATAGCCAGAAATGCTTTATCACTTATAAAGGTCATTGAAATCAGGTACAAACTACATGTAGATTTAGCAGAGACACCAAAAAAATCTTGATGGGAATCAGGAGAACGTTTTCATATAAGCAAACCATCACAGGTAATTATATACTTATCTACATCCACACATACAAGACCAGTTTGGACTAGCCAAGTAACTAGTGTTGGGCAATAAACTAATAGCAATACAGTTAAAATGTAAAGCAAAATGCATTAAGTTTCTGCATCTAATAGTACCACTGCTGAATATCAAGTACTTTCATTTTTCATGCTCAAAAAAGAGAATTCTACAGGTATCAGTTAGAAAACACCACATATTTGTTGCTGGCTTCATCTTCATCTCAAAAATGCACAAAGCTTCATCCATATTTGTCTTACTTCATTTTGTCAAGCACAGCCTTAATAGATGAATTTCTGGCTTCAGATTTCATCTTAATATTTTTTATTTTACATTAAAATAACATTACACTCTCTTACACCTATTTAATCCAATTCAGAACCATAAGCCTAAACCACCAACTCTGAGCACAAGATAGGAAAGAGCCTTAAACAGAGCACCAGTCCATCAGAGGGTCTACACAGGCCAGTTAACCTAACCATCTTATCTTTGGGGACATGGAAGACAATCTCACACTGAAACTGACAATATGAAAACTCCATGTGGATAATGATCATCCTTGGGATTTGGACACAGACCGGTGATGCAGCGGTTCTAACCACTGCACTGCACCATTTATTGAGTTTTTACATTTTACTAGAAAAGGTGAAAATAAACATCAGCATTCCTCTCTAGCTGAACCTAACCAGCAAATACTATGTTATTTCACTCAGTCATTAGAACTGTTGCATTGTGATTCTGGGAAATTCCTGGTCCACAGATGCACGCTTTGAAATGAATTGACTCATCCAGAGGACGGTAAAACTTTCACTAATTCCAAGGTGATTGAACTGTAGAAGACACAAACGTGACTCACAAAGCCAATACGGTGAGTAATACTTCAGAAAAGATTATCCACGGAGCTGAGCACCAACAAAGTACAGGCGTAGCCGATAGTGATAGAAAAATGGCAAGAAATGAAAAAGAAATTAAACAGAACATATCTGTTAATTGTACAAAGATGTCAAATGTTTTAGAAATATGTGAATAAAATGGGACATGCAGGGATTAGTTTAAAACGTTTAATGAACAGGGGATGGGAATTGCAGCACCCTGAATGCACCAGACTGACTTATCCATTCTTATTTTTCTCATTTACATAGAGTTAGTTTGACTTCCTTTTTGGTCCTAATACAATGCTTCCAGCTGGTGGTCAGATACTGTAAGTGTTACCTCTTCTGTTGTTTTTCTGAGGAGAATCATGTTTTGGGGTTGGTTAAAAATCAATTCTCAATTTAAACAGCACCTGATCACACTTTTTGAGAAACGAAAAATGTCTATTGACTATCAATGGGAAGCAGTGGCTAGAAATTTAAATGGTATACAGAGCTTTGGCACTATTAGTTAGGAATGGGGGGACTAGCCTAAATTAATTGTATTTATTTAGGGACCAATTTAGAAATATCAGTCAAAATGGATTACTTTAACACAATGTCTATACAGGCAGTGAATGCAGAGTATTGAACCTATGTTTCAAAAGCTGAGTTGTAACATCTCTAATTACTATGACACCAATTCTTCAGATTTCTGTAAGCAAATGATGGATAATTACACTGTAATAAATACACTGTAATGAGTATTGACTCATGCACCAACTGTATATGGTGATCGTGACCATTTCCATTTGCATCCTAACCTGTCTGCTCCCTTGACCGAAGGGTAAAATAAAAATTAGTATTGCACTCTAGAAGACAGCTTTGTGTTTCAGAGAAACACTTTTGGGGAATTATGTGTCTTGAATTTTAACTAGCTCAATGTTGTGAGTAATTCACATCACAGAATACAAGAACACCGGTATTTAGTAGTATTGGGGCAGGCTTCAGCTCTATGCAAATCTGAACCACAATACAGATTCAGAAGATGTAAAGGTGTATAACTATGAGAAAAATGTAGTTATTTTAAAGAGGCTGTGTCATCATGTACAGTTCAACACTCATCGATCCATCATTTATTTAAATTCGATAAAGGGTTAAATGGAGATCGAGCATATCCCAACAGCAAGACACCAAAACAGGAACCAAACCTGTAAATGAGGAAGGAACCTGCCACACATCCGCCAATCCTTTCTGGGTTATGGGGTGCCAGAGCTTAATCCACCAGTAAACCTGAAAGGGCTGCCTATCTAATATACAGTCCACACATTCACACTATGCCAATTTAAAAAAAACAGGTTAATTGCATGCAGAAGGAATACTAAAAGTAAAACCCTCAAACATAAAGAGAAAACGGTCAACAAAACCTTCAAATTTAGGTTCCTGAATGCCACCATATATATATATATATATATATATATATATATATATATATATATTGTAAAGACCGAGAGAGACAGTAGCAAGGGTTGGGGTTTTCCGGCCCCGTATATTGTACAGAAAAAAAAACAGGTCAAAATCATAAACTAAACAGTTCATATGCGACCCGACTCCTGGCGTCGCGCCATTTTATTGGGGAGGAGCGGAAGTGGAGGAATGTCGGGAAGGACCGCAAGGGAGGATGGGAAGGATGGCGTCAGGGCAAGATGGCGGAGGAAGGGCGGAAGTATCGACTGCGGTCATCCATGCCTATGGTGCAGGGCGGTCTTTTTCCTATGAGGAAGCAGAGGGAGAAAGTTAATACCCCACCATTCCCTGGCGAGTGGTTTCCCAGGTGCTGTCGAATCAATCCGCTGCCTCCTACTCACGCGTGCGTGACACGATCCCCCTTAGCCCAGGACCGTCAGGTGGGCGGACCTAACCGAGAGGTCGTGAATACGAGAGAGGGCATCGGCATTGGCCTGAAGGGTGCCCGCCGATAAGTGACAGTGAACTTATACGGCTGTAAGTCCAGGAACCACCTGGTGACCCGCGGATTCGACTCTTTGTGCAGGGACATCCACTGAAGTGCAGCGTGATCAGTCACCAGAGCGAACTCGCGACCCAGCAGGTAGTACGGAGGTGGGTCACTGCCCACTTAATGGCCAAGGCCTCCCTCTCCACTGCAGCGTGCGGGTCTCCCGGTCCATCAGTTTCCGGCTAAGGTACATCACAGGGTGCTCGACACCATCGGCGCTTTGGCTCAGCACGGCACCCAGGCCTGTGTCCGGCGTCGGTCTGGAGAATAAGCGGGAGCCCAAAATCGGGCGTCCGTAACACAGGTGCCGGCGTTAGGGCCTTCTTTAGGTCACTGAGCGCGTGTTCTGCTTTGTCGGTCCACACCACGTATAGGGGAGCGCCCTTTTGTCAGGTCAGTCAAGGGTGCTGCTCTTTCGGAGAAGCGGGGAACAAACCGGCGGTAGTAACCCGCAAGCCCCAAGAAAGCCTGCACCTGTTTCTTGGTACTCGGACGGGGCCATTCTAAGATGTCTTTCACTTTGGAGCTCTGTGGCCGCACCTGTCCTTGTCCCACGAGGTAGCCTAAATATTTGGCCTCCTTTAATCCAAAAACACTTCCGGGGTTTATGCGGAGGCGGCTTTAGCCAGTGTTAGGAGGACAGCTGCGACCTGCAGTAGATGCTCCTCCCAGGTGCGGAATAGATGACAGCGTCATCCAGGTAAGCGGCGCTATAGGACTGGTGAGGCGTCAGCACTCTATCTACCAGACGTTGGAAGGTCGCCGGAGCCCGTGCAGCCCAAATGGGAGGACCTTGTACTGCCAGTGCCCGCTAGGGGTGCTAAAGGCCGTTTTCTCCTTTGCGGATGCCGTTAAAGGAATTTGCCAATACCCTTTTGTCATGTCAAGGGTAGTCAGATATCGAGCCGTACCCAGCCGCTCAAGGAGGTCGTCAATGCGGGGCATGGGGTAGGCATCGAACTTGGAGATCTGATTCAGGCGTCTAAAGTCATTACAGAACCTCCAGGAGCCGTCTGGCTTGGAGGCGAGGACAATAGGGCTGGACCAGGGACTATGGCTCTCTTCAATTATGTCCATGTCCAACATACGTTTCACCTCCAGTTCGACCTCTGGCGTTTTGCCTCCGGAGTCGGTAGGGCCTCTCCCGGACGATTACCCGGGCTCCGTGACTATATCGTGCTCAATCAGCGCGGTCCGGCCGGGTGACTCGCTCACCACCTCGGGGATGGCTCGGAGTGTTTGGGCTAACTCCTGCCGCTGCTTGGGGGTCAGCTCTTCGCCGAGGTTAAGGGCAGTTGTGCTTGTGAAAGGGAGAGTGACCTACGGGGCTGGGAAGCTCCTCTCTATCTCTCAGGGCTTTAACAGGTTGATATGATAGATCCTCTCACTTTCGGTCGACGGTTGGGCTGTTTTACCAAATAGTCGGCGAGTCCTTTCTCTCCTTAACCTCGTAAGGCCCTTGCCAGTGGCGAGCAGCTTCGAAAGTGGGAGGTGGGGCGAGCACCATAACTTCGGTCCCAGGCGGAACTCCCTGAGGACGGAGTTGCGGTTGTAACACCGGGCCTGCGCTGCTTGCGCCGAGTCACGTGCTCTTTTAGGAGGGGCCTGATCTTTGTGAGTCGGTCGCGCAGTTGCGCGTACTCAAAATATTAGAGGAGGGAAGAGCCTCGGCCTCCCAGCCCTCTTTTAGGATGTCGAGGATTCCCGGGGTTGTCGCCCGTATAGTAATTCAAAGGGGAGAAGCCCGTAGAGGCCTGGGGTACCTCCCGGTAGGCAAAAGCACGGCGGGAGGAGCTGGTCCCAGTTCCTGCCGTCAGCGCTGACTACCTTGCGGAGCATCTGCTTAAGCGTCTGATTAAATCGCTCACCAACCCGTCAGTTTGCGGGTGATAGACTGGCGCTTTCAGGTGCTTTATCTGCAGTAATTTGGCCACCTCCTTGAGCGTATCCGAAGTGAAGGGCGTACCCTGGTCCGTGAGGACCTCCTTGGGTATGCCCAGCGTGAAAACAAGTTAACCAGTTCCGTCGCGATGCTTTTAGTATTAGCGGAGCGAGGGGAACCCGCCTCTGGGTACCGGGTGGCATAGTCCACCATGACTAGGATATACTTGTGGCCACGGGTTGAGGGCTCCAGGGTCCCACCAAATCGACCCCTATCCTTTCAAAGGGGATGTCCACGAGGGGAATAGGGACTAGAGGAGCACGGTCCCTCCTAGGAATCTGGCGGGTCTGGCACTCCGGACAGGATTGACAGAACCGCCGGACCTCCTCATTGATCCCAGGCCAGTAAAAGCGGGCTTAATCCTCTCCAGTGTTTTTCGGCCCGAGGTGGGCCTAGGAGGTGAGCATGTGCCAACTCGCATATCTCCGCCCGGAAGGTGCGCGGAATTAGCAACAACTTCCGCACCTCGCCCTCATGGGTAGCCACTTTCGGTACAACAGATCATTTTCAAGGACAAAGAAGGGTTCCAGCGGTGTGGATCCGTCCGCTGTCGAGCTGTTAGGCAGAACAATCGCGTTCGGGCAAAGCGCGGGAGTCATCATTCCACTGCTCCCTCTTAAAGGAGGCGGCGTGGACGAAATTGATGGTCCAGGCGCCGAGAGGGTCTTGGGGCCTGGGCCGGGGAAGTTCCTGGCTAGTCCCTTCTCCGGCGGAATCTTCCGGGTCAGGGTCCGTAGCCACGGAAAGGTCCCCCGAGACACCAGCGCCCATAGGGGCTGCCCTTGTGCACGGCGTGGAGGCCGCGGGAGGGTTGCCTTTTCCCCTCATGACAAGATCCAACGAGGCCCGGGGGCGGAATGGCTTACCGCTGATTCTTTTCGACCAGTCTTGTCCCAGAATCACTGGGAAGGGGGGGTCAGGTAACACAGCGACCGCCATTTGGATTGGTTCCCCCTTCCAGGTAAGATAGCAGTGGCGGAGCGATATGACCTAGTCCCCCATGTACACAGGTAACCAACAAATGTTGCTTTAACCACTGTTGCGGTAAGACAAACGGCGAGCAACAATGGTAATGTTGCTGCCGGAATCAAACAAAGCCACCACGGCGTGCCCATTTAGCAACACCACTCCCGTATTCGGACTCGCCAAGGGATGCGGCGGGGTACAATACCTCTCCGTCGATGTCCAGCTGCAGTCCATAGGCTCCGGGGCGATGTGATGGGGCAGTTTGGCAGCAGGTGGCGGTCTCGCCACACTTGAAACAGCGGCGGACCCGGCCTCTCTTTGGCTCTGGCTGGCGCTTCTGCAGCGCGTCGAGGGGCTTCGGGGTGGCCGCCCGTCCCTGCGGTTCCAGCGAGCAGGCTTTTCTGACCCCCCAAGTCGGAGGACCGCCAACTGACGCTCCAGGACGTCGAGGAGGCCCGACATATTTTGATAGGCGTGCCCCCGGACCTGCTGGGCGAGGGAACTGGGCATTGCGTTGACCAGGCCTTCACAGGCCACCCGCTCGGCGACTTTCCGCCCGTCGGGGCTCTCTGGCCGTAGCCAGCGGCCCATCTTGCCCCAGAACTTCGAGCGCCTGGGCGCGGCGGCTTTTCGGGTCAAAGACCCAGTTCCGCCATTCGCCGCCTGCTGGCCCGGGCTAATGCCGTAGCGGGCCAATATTTCGGGCTTGAGGAGGTCGTAATTAGCGGCCTCCTCCTCCGGGAGGGCATAATAGGCCAGCGCTGGTCCCTTTAGGTATGGCGCCAAGATGGGCGCCCACTCGGACCGCTGCCACTCGTTCGGGTGGCCGTCCTCTCAAACATGCCCAGGTAGGCATCGGCGTCCTCGAAGGCCCCATCGGCACCATAGGAGGCGGCTGCCTGGGCGGGTCTGGTCTCGCCCGTTGGGCTTCCACTAACCTGGCCCGTGGCCTCCAGCTCCCGGTTGGTAGCGGCTTGCGCTTGCTGCAGGGCCTGGAGCTGGGCGTTCATTCCTGCAGCACGGTGTTCAGGTCCTGTCCCTCCGTCATTCCGGGATCTCTGATCCTGCCGACTACGCCACTTGTAAAAGACCGAGAGAGACAGTAGCAAGGGTTGGGGTTTTCCGGCCCCGTATATTGTACAGAAAAAATAAACAGGTCAAAATCATAAACAAACAGTTCATAATCGCGACCCGACTCCTGGCGTCGCGGCCATTTTATTGGGGAGGAGGAAGTGGAGGAATGTCGGGAAGGACGCAAGGGAGGATGGGAAGGATGGCGTCAGGGCAAGATGGCGGAGGAAGGGCGGAAGTATCGACTGCGGTCATCCATGCCTATGGTGCAGGACGGTCTTTTTCCTATGAGGAAGCAGAGGGAGAAAGTTAATACCCCACCATTCCCTGGCGAGTGGTTTCCCAGGTGCTGTCGAATCAATCCATGACCTCCTACTGCGTGCGTGACAATATATATATATATATATATATATATATATATATATATATATATATATATACACAGTATATATATCAATCATATACATACATATCATATACACCTGGAAATGTGAGAGACACTGAGAAAATCAAATACTGCTGTAATTAGCTACTTGTGCTGTGATCGTGAGTGCCCAAGTAGGTCAGTTTCACTTTACCAAAAGACTTGTTTGTCCAAAGACAGAGAGTGTAATGTGCTGGTGCAAGAGTAAAAGCAAGGTGAAATCGCTGTCAAATAAGATGGATGAACTATCTGCTCTAATAGCAGGTCAAGGTGTATACAAGTACAGCGTCATTTTGTGTTCTACAGAGAGCTGGCCTTAAACCTAATATACAGTACCTGACACTGTGTTAATGCTGGAAGGATTTCATCTTATTAATGCAGACAGGAAGGGGCTGGTCATCTATATGAATAAGGGATGGCGTAAATGGGAGCATAATACAGTTAAAATTACAGCTTGTAATTCTGACTTTGAAATTCTCACTGCTGGAATTAATCCACATTATTTTTGAACAGAGAGATACATTTTATCATCATTGTTAATGTTTATATTCCTCACTCTTCAAATGGGGACTCAGCAATTGAAATGATTCACTCTGTCAACAACACTTTAATGATGACTCATTCTGACCCGGCAGTTATAAAATGTGGTGACTTCAATCTTGCGACTTTGGAAGGAACTATGACAAATTTTCATCAGTTTGTGTCTTGTTCCCCTAACAGAAAAATAAAGCTGGACCTGCTCTATTCAAATTTTAAAGATGCCTTTAAGTGTGAACTACAGATAACTTTGGGCAGATCTGGCCAAAAATGAATTCATCTTATTCCCAGCTACAAACCTATTATTAAACAGAAACCTGATATGACTGGGATATTGAGGCTATTGTAGTCTGGAGGCTGAAATGGCTATCAATGACAGCTTTCAAATTACAGACTGGAGAATTGATGTGAAGTCCCATAAGGAAGATATTGAGGGACACAGTCACTACATCACAGACTATATTCATTTTTGAGTTGACACTGTGGTTCTCTCAAAAACAGTGCATTGCTTTTCAGATAACAAACTCTGGATCACTAAGGAGCTTAAAGGTCTCCTGAATGAGAGAAAGAGAGCATTCAAACCTGGTGACAACGAGGCTCTGAAGGACACACAACCAATGCTAAAGAAAAAGCTGAGTGAAGGATAGGAAGCTTACAAAGCTAAAATAGAAAACAAACTCACTCAGAATAACACAAAAATGTCTGGAAAGGGCTGGTTATAATTACTGGACTCAAAATATCCTGACTACAGTACATCAACAACAATGGCTAGTGATGAGTCAACGTCTGACCATCAGTATGGGTTATCCACAACTGAAGACCAAGTTAGGGGATAACTTCACAACTGAAGACCAAGTTAGGGGATAACTTCAGAAGCTACACATAGAAAAAGCAGAAGGACCAGGTGAAGTCAGTCCTTAAGTTCTTAAGGCCTGTGCTGAACAACTTTATGGTATCTTCTGATGTCTGTTCATTCTGTCCCAAAGGCTCTAGCAAGTGCTGCAGCGATAGAAAAAATCCTGCATTGTTTCTGTTTTAAGGATCATCTTTTCCAATTTTTCCAGTGCTTTCAATACCATCCAGCCATCACTGTTAATAGGGTAAGCTCAGTAATATACAAGTGAATTTGACTATGGTGTCCTGGATAAAGAACATAAGCATAGAAAAAGAAAAAGTTTTAATTGTGAGAAACTTCTCTCTCTAAGCATTTCTCACACTGCTGCCATCTATTTATGTATTTATTTATTGAAGGTGCTTCTGCAAAAAGCCAAATTTTCCCCAGGGACAAATAAAGTTCAATCTATCATATGCAGCATTTACACACTTTTTTTAAGGCAGAACATTAAATTAGCAGACAGCCATACTGGTTCTCAGCTCCACAGTTCGCGGTTTGAAGCTCAGACTGGTTTACCATCTGTGTGGAATTTACTTATTTTCTCCATTTCTCAATTTTCTTCTTATTGCCATGGGATAACGGGAATGGATAGGTGAATTTCTCATACTGAAACTCATATCTTTTGGACTTCTGATATTCATTCACACAGATTTCTCTATCATGTCAAAATGCAAAACAATCTGCAAGTTTCCTACTCAAACTTTAAATTGCTAGATTTGTATATCTTAAAGTGATGACATGGGTTGCAAATTCAGGTCTTAGAAGTCACTCCCCACTGAGCAGCAAAAATTCAGCTTTCATAATCCACTCCAGCCTGGGACAGACATGAGGAAGGGTGGCCCTGGTCTTGAATCATTTTCTGGGACCCACCTAACTGTACTGTGGGACCCAAAGAAAAACAAGTATGTATTGTCAAAGATAAGGGGTCTCCTACACTTGAATAACCACTACACAAGAACAGCCAATAGTGTAAGAGTTGTGCAACAGAGCTAGAGATCACGCGAGAGAGAGAAAGAGAGACAGAAGGAGGTTACATTTCAGACCTTCAAAGTATACTTGATATATTTTTGAGAGTAACAACTGCAAGTGATCCCTCAGCAGAGGCAGTATGCCACCTGAGATGTTAAAGAAAGTATAAGCCTTCAACCATTTTGATGGTGAAAAAAAAGAAGGAGAGAGGAAGGAAAAATATTTAAAAGCATTACTCTGGCACAAAATTATTGTATGGCATCAGGTACTTTCAGCTATGAAGGCCTAAAGAAAGTAATGAATAAAAAAAATAAATTAAATTTAAATTCAAATTAAATTAAATTCAATTTGAAACAATAAAACAATCTGCAGGTATAGTTTGTCACAAGTTTGCAAATTCTAGGCACTTGTGTCAAGCTACCATAACATAATCTCTCTTATCAGTACATCAAAGGGGGATTTTTAAAAGGATTTCTCACTACTAATGTCAAGGGACAGGTAAATTGTGGTTAACAAAATATCATCACATGAGATATAATGTCAAACATAGATTATTGTAGTTGTAATAACATCTATACCACAGAGCATGGGCATTCCAGCATCATGTTTTAGAATGGTTTTCCATGGTACACTGGAGCACTTTAGATTATGACAACTGATAACAAAAAGCTTTTCAGTACCTTCAGGACAAGAGAATGAATGCGTAATTTAACAACATTCAAAGGACCCCCTTGTTAAAAATGAATATCAAAGGAGCTAAAGTGTGTTAAAAGAAATTCTCCTTAGCAGATTAATTTTTTCATTCTTTTTATTTAATCAGGTACAAAATGAAAGACTAGACCAGTTAATGGTTATTGGCACTTTCTTACCTTGCAGTGATTATTCGTAGATGAGACCTTCTCTGTTAAAGGGCTACGATGTGACTTACTCCACACAGAAGCCAACACTGCTGGAGAAACTGGTGTGATGAATCTTTCAAGCAAGGGCAGAACAGGCCACACCCCCTTATGTGGTGAGGAAAGGAGGACAGCAAGCAGATGGGTGTGGTGCTTACAACAAACCCCTTCTCAATGTTTGATTGTGCAGTTTTGCCACTGTATATGTACCAGAATAGTGAGTATTAAGGAACTGATTCTTGATTGTTTCATGATTAGCAAGATGTACACAAATGGTGTCATAAAAAGATTATGATTTACAATCATTGATATACTAACCTATAAAACACAATGTAGAAAGAAATTTTTAACCTAAAAATACTATTAAAGTAGAGAAAGTAGGAGAAATTTAAAATTGTCTAAGAAATTCATATCAAATTGGATACATTGCTAGAAGGGTAGGAAAGTGGTTAAAACTACTGCTCTGCAGCACTAGGGACTAGAATTTTCAGCCAGGTCGTGGTCTGATACTTGCACATTTTCTCTGAATTTGAGTAGTATGATTTCATCTCATATTGCAAAGATGTGCATTTTTCATAAACTGTTGTCTCAGTAGTAGTCAGTGTGGATGTAAATGTGATATAAACTATTCAGTGTATTTTAACTTTCTTGTCTATATACTGTAACTGTTCTTTGACTTTCTTTTACATCCCAAAGATTTGCATGTCAGATCATTTACTGACTTACTAAGTAGTGACTTTGGATGTGTCAGCAAACTATATTTTTCTATGTTGAAAAATGTGTACGTTAAGTAAATAGGAGAATCAATTGGACTGATCACGGATTTGTGTATGAAGATGTCCTGCCTGTGTTGTGAGTTTGTTACAGAAGCTCTGGTTCCCACCTATGCAGCAAGAAGTGTTGACATATCTAACTTGGCCCATTAAAACAGAATGTGCCCTTAAGTAGACTGGCAAATACAAATACGTTGATCTGTTGTTAGGGGCATGCCAAACCTTCAGTTCTGGGTTGCACATATTTTTTGTGACTCCATTGTTACACTAGCTTATTGAGTAATTTCTACCAAAACCTAAACTAAAAATCAATTCTGCAATAAAAAACAATAATGATTTCAATGAGGCATAAATGAAAGCCAAAGGGTGAGTCCCTAGTTAGAAGAAGAAGAAGAGAGAGAGGAATAAACCTTACAACATTTAAAATTACTATGAAAAAGAGAACAGCAGTTAATCGCCCGGGCTGCATTGAGAGATCACATTCATACAATCAAGAAGTGGTAATAATGATCACTTCATGCCAATGTATATCAAGTTTTGAATTAGTAAGGTGATGGGTAGGGTTCACTGTAGGGAAGAAACACTACCTGAGAGCCTGGATATAAGAAGCATGGGAGTCACTAGTTCAGATGCCCTGCTTTCTCTAGTATCAAAGAAGAATGGGTCTATTTGTAATTGTATAAGTGTAGTTTAATGTACATAAGACTCTTATTGGACAGAATTTTCAATTCCTGAATTCAAGGTTTTGTGATAAATATTTCCTGTTTGTAAAGCTTGGTTTTCACTGATCTTTCATCAGGTCTTTGGTGTGGCATAACCCATTAATATCATCCTCTGAAATTATCTTAGAATTGTTCCATATCTATCAAACTTAGTGCTCCACTAGCTTATGCCATGGTTACAGAAAACAAATCACTACTGTCACTGCATGATATGAAAATATAAAAAAAGCAACATGACAGATCCATTAATGAAATATAAGCCTATATGAGGCATGGCTGTGTGTCCCGTGTGTGTTGTGAGAGTGTGATACAAGTACTCCGGTTCCCTCCTATTTTGCTAGATGTGTTGACATATCTAACTTGGCCCATTATGACAGACTGTAACCTTAAATAGACTGGTAGATATAGATACATAGACCTGCTTTAAGGGGCATACTAAACCTAGTATTCTGGGTTGAATATATTTTGCAATCTACTTTTTTTAATATGTGAAATAACATTACAACCTGGAAAATACATACAGAAGGTTTTGTTTATTTTTTGACCTGTAATTTGTTTTTCTACCTATTTATTTATTTTTGTTTGTTTATCTAGCAATCTGTATTTGTATTGATTGATTTTACCATTAGTTAATATTATAACTTTCCACTGCTATAATGCATGCCCTTCAAAATTAGAGTCACTCAGAACAAGGTATGCATTTTCTAATAATGTAAGCCTAAGAGTTTTAGAAAGGAAATAATTAAACTAAAATATAGAAGATAAACAACAGTCTTCAAAAAAAACTGCACCAAAAACTGAAAACCCAGACTTCACATATTCCATAGAGCAAATGGATTTTCCTGTATATTGAGTTTGCTGGTGCACAAAGATGAACAGATGAGTAGTCAGTGACTGTGACAGAACTCATCCACCATACATTATTAATTTATCAAATCTGCATATTTTACTTACCATTTAATCTTTATTTCAACTAATAAAGAGCATCCAAAATACTATATATTAGCATATACAAAACTGAGAAAACAACTACATTTTAAAAAAAACAGTATTACAGGCAACAGTGTCAAAAACAACTCAATCTTTATTTCATATACTGGTATTCAGAGCATGTACAATCACAAATTTCTTTATGGAGCAAAGAGGATGTTAATACAATGTAAAACTAATAAGCTTAAAGTAAATGTAGAAAGTGGCACAAATAATTACTGTATGATTAGTTCATTTCATGGTGCTCCACCTGGAGTCCTTCTAACACATAATAAAATTGCTCTAGAAAACAGTGTGACTCTGAGTGTGTATGTATATATGTGTGTATGGGTGAGTGGGTATGTGGGTGTGGGTACTGTGGCAAGCGGCCGGGGGTGACACCCAGCCGGGATGGCTGGAAGGACCGGAGGAGGGATTACACCTCCTCCAGACCACAAGGGGGCGACCGCCTTGGTGGCTTTGGGGACCACAGGAACTGAGCTTGGAAGCTCAACCCTATAGGGGCCCGTGGTCACCACCAGGGGGCACCCCGATGCCCAGAAAGCCCTGGTCCTCAGCACTTCCGCCACACCCGGAAGTGCTTAGGGGAAGATGACCAGGGACACCTGGAGTGCTTCCAGGTGCACAGCCGGTACTTCCACACACTGGAGATTGCCGGCGGAAGATTATCGTGAGGCACCTGGAGCACATCCGGGTGATTATAAAAGGGGCTGCCTCCCTCCATTCAGTGGCTTGAGTCAGGAGGAAGATAGACAGAGCTTGGGAGGAGAGGAGTGGAGGTGGCCTGAAGAAAAACAGTGCCTGGACTTTGGGGAAGTACTGGGGTTGTGTGTGGCACTTTACTATTGTAAATATGAACGGTGTAAATAAACCTGTGTTGGGTAATGAACCATCAGTGTCCGCCTGTCTGTGTTCAGGCCAGTCTCCACAGTACATTTGTGTCTATGTGTGCATGAGTGGGATCTCAATGTGCTAAGGTCCTGTCCAAGGCGGATTCCTGCCTTGCACCAGATAGTGAAGTTGGATGAAATTTTCCCATTCTGGGACAATGCAGTTTGAGGCTAATAGAGATAAGCTGTATATATTACAGCAATGATTACCAGAGGTAGTGCATAGGGTGGTCCAGATCTAATTCTGCAAATTTCATTACACTATAACTTATTAAGTTTATTACATAGAAAATCACCCGAAAAATTCTGGACCATTGAGAAGTGTGTGAACCGACGACATGAAGAATCATCTTCACGCTGATCTGGAATTATCTCTGCATACATCAAAGTCATCCAGACGATCTCGATCTGCATAATTAGATAATTAGGGCCACCCTGTATATGTGTATATATATATATATATTGTCACACACGCGCGCATGGGAGGCAGCTAAAGGGCTCGAGTGAAGGCAGTTCTGAGGCATGCCGGGATGTGGCAGAGTGCACTAACTCTCTTTCTCACTTCCCTGTAGACCAAACCCGAGAGGTTCCACCTGTCTCTCTTGACGTCACTTCTGGGACCAAGCCAATGGAGACAGACCTTGCCAGCTCCGGCCCCCCTGATGTCACATCCGGGCCTAATCCAATGAATGATGAACACGTGCCCGATCCTTATGACCTCACTTCCTGCCTCCCCCTTTAAAAGCCTTCCCTTTTCCCTTCTCTGACAGTCTTGTTTTGGACTCTGTTGTAAGCACTTCAGTGCTGGTATTTTGAAAGAAAAACGACTTTTGCAGCCAGGATACCAAATTACATGGGTGGCTGCCCCAAACCTTTTTCTGTCTTTGTCTTGTTTTGTGACAGTGGCGTAGTCGGCAGGATGGAGAAGTCCCAGAAGAGAAGGGGACAGGACCTGCAATACACCCAGGTGGGAGCGTACCGGGGCCGAGTATTCAGGCGGGGAGGGTGCCCCGTGGTTCGGCGAGACCCGGTGCGGGCTCCGCTCCCGGCACGCAGAACTAGGCCATCTAGAGAGGCCAGGGAGTGTGCGGGTGGGGCTCACCGAATTGGGCTGCCCTGGAGGGGGGAGGCGAGAGGGACTCAGTATGCTCTCTTGGGGGAGAGTGCCTGCCCCCCAGTGAAACCACAGCCCCATTTACCACCTAGGGGTGCCCCAGACTGGCAGGTGAGTGAAATAACAAAATGGAGGTTGGGCCCTGAGCGGCCGACCAGTAAACAAGCCTGGTCCTTATGGGCAAAGGTATGGCAGTGGCTACGGTCCTTAGAAAACAAGCCCTACCAGGTAATAGAGCAGGTAGCTTGCTATCTGCTCCTGAAAGCGCTTCCCCATGGCTTCACCCAGCCGGTCTGGGGCGAGCAGTTTACGAACATGTCAGGGCTCATAGAGCTTCTGGAAACACAGAGGGCGGCCTCACACTCTGGGAGAGCAGAACCGTCCTTCTGTCAAACTCAGCCGGGGTACGTCCCAAGACCTAGCCCCTCCCTGTACAGCCCGGAGCATGTATCGGCGTCCGCGGTGCCGCGGGCACGCAAACCGCTTGGAGACGAGGAGGAATGCAGGTGGAGGGGGAGGAGGGCTTGGTGTGCTCTGACAAACCCATTGACGGTCCCGCACACAGACGTTGTGATCGTTAACGGGTTAAAAACTTCCGCTCTGCTCGATTCCGGCAGCAACATTTCCATTGCTGCCCGCCGTTTTGTGCTACCGCGACAATGGCTAAAGTTCAAGACCAGTATAACCTGTGGCCACGGGGAAACCCGCCGGTACAGGACCGCCGCTTGTATCATTAGCTACGGAGGGTCAGTCCAGAAAGTAACTGTGGCAATCATTCCTGATCCTCCACACCCGGTGATACTGGGGCGGGACTGGTCTGAAATTAAAAGCGGTGAGACACATACCACTCCCGGGGTTAAATTGGGCCTCGTTATGGACGGAGATGAACCGTCTCAAGCTGCCTCCACGCCGTGTAATCAGCTGGCAGAGAGAGACGAAGCAGCTGTCCTAAGTGACGTGGCAACTCCCGGGCCATCGCAGGCTGACACGTCATCCACCAACGCCGCGGCGGAGCGGGAGGAAACCACGCCCATTGAGGTCGGCGCTGACCCTCTCTCCGTGTTGCGGTTTCAATTTAAAAGGACGCCGGCTTCTTTCAGAAGGGAGCAATGGAATGACGACTCCCTGAAGTTTGCAAAAAATGCAGTGGTCCTTGTCGATGGCCAGCGCACTGATCAGTCGATGCCACAGGGCCCCTACTTTGTGCTAGATAATGACCTCCTTTACCGTGTAGCAATGCATGACGGGCAGGAGACGAGGCTGCTGCTAGTGCCGTGCACCTTTCGGCGGCAGGTCTGCGAGCTAGCACACGCCCACCTCCTAGGTGGCCACCTGGGCACCGAAAAAACTCTGGAGCGGATCAAGCTCTGTTTCTACTGGCCGGGAATCAACGAGGAGGTTCGTCGCTTTTGCGCTTCCTGCCCGGAGTGTCAACTGCGACAAATTCCTAGGAAGGACCGTGCTCCTCTCGTTCCTCTTCCCTTGATCGATGTTCCCTTCCACAGAATCGGGGTCGACCTGGTGGGACCCCTAGAGCCCTCAGCCCGAGGACACAAGTATATTTTAGTCCTCGTGGATTATGCTACACGATACCCCGAAGCTGTTCCATTGCGCTCAGCTACCTCCAAAGCCATCGCATGGGAATTACTAGGGGTATTTGCGCGTGGGGATCCCCAAGGAAGTCTTGACAGACCAGGGGACCCCTTTCACCTCGGAAACGTTCAGGGAGACTGCCAAGTTACTGAAAATAAAGCATTTAAAGACCTCGGTGTATCATCCTCAAACCGACGGGTTAGTAGAGAGGTTTAATCAAACTCTCAAGCAAATGCTGCGTAAGGTGGTCAGCGAGGATGGAAGGAACTGGGACCAGCTCCTCCCCCTCATCCTTTTTGCCTATCAGGAAGTCCCACAAGCCTCCACGGGGTTCTCCCCTTTTGAACTACTGTATGGGTGACAACCTCGGGGCATATTAGACATTCTGAAAGAAGGGTGGGAAGAAGAGGCTCTTCCCTCTACAAACATACTAGAGTATATCGCGCAGTTACACAATAGATTTGGAAAGATTCGGCCTCTCCTGAAAAGTCACATGGAAGAGGCTCAATCAGCGCAGGCCCGTTACTACAACCGCAGCACGACTCTTCGGGAGTTCCGCCCGGGAGATTGAGTCATGGTCCTAGTGCCTACCTCCCACTCTAAGTTGCTTGCCCACTGGCAGGGCCCCTACAAAGTTAAGGAGAGGAAGGGATTGGTCGACTATCTGGTGAGTCAACCCAATCGTCGGCCAAAGGAGCGGGTTTATCATGTGAACCTGCTGAAACCGTGGAAGGACAGGGACCCCGCACCCTCCTCCGGCCAGCCCCGCTTACTCTTCGCTCACACACACGACCTTAACTTCGGCACGGACTTGAGTCCCTGACAACGGCAGGAGCTGGAAACAGTTATCCGGACCTCTCTCTGATTGAGCACAACATCGTGACAGAGCCCGGGGTTGTTGTCCGAGAACGCCCGTACCGTCTTCCCGAGGCAAAAAAGGCTGAAGTGGAGCTTGAGATCAAGCGCATGCTGGAACTAGGTGTGATTGAGGAAAGTTATAGTCCCTGGTCCAGCCCCATTGTGCTCGTCGGTAAGCCTGGACGGAGTTGGAGGTTCTGCAATGACTTCCGTCGGCTTAATCAAGTCTCCCAATTTGATGCCTATCCAATGCCACGCGTGGACGACCTCCTCGAGAGGCTTGGACAGGCCCAATATCTGACCACGCTTGACATGACAAAAGGGTACTGGCAGGTTCCCTTAACGGACTCCGCGAAGGAAAAAAACGCGTTTAGTACCCCTAGCGGACACTGGCAGTATCGTGTCCTTCCATTTGGGTTACACGGGGCCCCAGCCACCTTCCAGCGTCTGGTGGACAAAGTGCTAAAGCCTCATAACTCATATAGTGCTGCCTACCTGGATGACGTGGTCATCTATTCCAGCACATGGAGGGAACACCTACAGCATGTCCAAGCGGTATTACGGACACTTGGTGAGGCCGGGCTCCGGATTAATCCCAGGAAGTGTTTCTTTGGATTAAGCGAGGCCAAATATTTAGGCTACCTGGTGGGCCGGGGTACCGTACGGCCACAGTGCTCCAAGATTGATGCCATTTTGAAATGGCCCCGTCCGCGAACCAAGCGGCAGGTCCAAGCCTTTCTCGGCTTAGCCGGGTACTACTGCCGGTTTGTACCCCGCTTCTCAGAGAGAGCGGCGCCTTGACCGATTTAACAAAGAAGAGGGCCCCGAACACTGGACTGAAAAGACAGGCACTGCATTTGGTGACTTGAAGAAGGCCCTTACGTCCGCACCTATTTTGATGGCACCTAACTTTTCTTTGCCTTTCATCCTCCAGACGGACGCTTCGGACACAGGCCTGGGAGCCGTGCTGAGCCAAAGTGTCGATGGTGTGGAACACCCCGTCATGTTCCTGAGCCGGAAACTGTTGGACCGGGAGACCAGATATGCAGCGGTGGAAAGAGAGGCTTTGGCGATTAAATGGGCGATCACTCAGCTGACGTACTACCTGTTGGGCTGGGAATTTACCCTTGTCACAGACCATGCACCTCTACAGTGGATGGCCCTGCACAAGGAGTCGAATCCGCGGGTCACCCGGTGGTTTCTTGACCTGCAGCCGTACAAGTTTTCGCCGCTCATCGCCGGGTTGCTCTCCATGCCAACGCTGATGCTCTTTCTCGGGTTCACGACCTCTCGGTTAGGGTCGCCCGACCCAACGGGTCTGGGCTGAGGGGGGGGCCTTGTCACACACGCGCGCATGGGAGACAGCTAAAGGGCTCGAGTGAAGGCAGTTCTGAGGCATGCCGGGATGTGGCAGAGTGCACTTACTCTTTTTCTCACTTCCCTGTAGACCAAACCCGAGAGGTTCCACCTGTCTCTCTTGACGTCACTTCTGGGACCGAGCCAATGGAGACAGACCTTGCCAGCTCCGGCCCCCCTGATGTCACATCCGGGCCTAATCAAATGAATGATGAACACGTGCCCGATCCTTATGACCTCACTTCCTGCCTCCCCCTTTAAAAGCCTTCCCTTTTCCCTTCTCTGACAGTCTTGTTTTGGACTCTGTTGTAAGCACTTCAGTGCTGGTATTTTGAAAGAAAAACGACTTTAGCAGCCAGGATACCAAATTACATGGGTGGCTGCCCCAAACCTTTTTCTTTCTTTGTCTCGTTTTGTGACTATATATATATATATATATATATATATATATATAGTGAACGATAGGGGGCGCTCGCTCCCTTGAACCCCTGTCCACGACTCCAGACACCAGGTAAAAGTCCTCAAGTTGACTTTATTTTGTCGCCACAGTGCACAAAGCACACTCTCCACCACAATACTCATATAATTACAATAAACCACAATAATACAATCCTCCAGCTCCCAGACGCGTTGCCACCCTTCCACCCAGCTCAGCTCGCCGTCTGGGAGCTCCCACAGTCCTTTTATATCTCCTGACCCGGAAGTGTTTCTGCCCAATAGTCCACAAGTCCTTATTCCTTCCGGGTCAGGGTAAATAGTCCTTTTCTTCAACCCGGAAGTCCGTCGCTCTTCCAGTGACGAACCTCCGGGTCACAGGGCACGAAGAAGCCCTCGGTCCTCCCTGCAGCTCCCTTCTGTGGCCCCACGGCATCCAGCAGGGCTTTGCATAAAAACTCCCATGTCCATGATGCCCTGCTGGTCTTCTGGGGACCTCCACGCTGCAAGGAGGGCTCCACCTGGCGGCTTGGGGGTATTGGCCGGGATAAATGGCCGGCCATCCTTCACAATATATACGAGGTGTGGCAGAAAAGTAATGAGACTGATTTTTTATTTACCAAAGTTTTTAATTTTTTCAAACATCAATGTTATTCCCTTCAAAGTAGTTCCCTTGGGCAGCTACACACTGATGGAGACGTTGTTCCCACTGTTGGTAGCAGTGCTGGAAGTCTTCAACCGGTATGGTCTTCAGCATGTCTGTTACACTCTTTTGGATGTTTTCTAAAGTCCCGAAATGACGTCCTTTGAGGACATTTTTCAGTTTAGGAAAAGGAAAAGTCACACGGACTGAGGTCAGGTAAATAAGGGGGCTGGGGAACCACAGGAATGCCTTTTGAGGTCAAAAATTCTGGAGAGGGCAGTTTTTCTGCACCATTTTGGAACAGACATTTCGCATGTGCAAATGTTCAGTCAAAATTTGATGAACGGTAAATCTGTTTAAATTTAATTGTTCACTCAACATTCTTAATGTTAAATGACGGTCTGAACTCACAAGAGTCTTCACACATTCGATGTTTTCATTGGTTTTCGAAGTTGAAGTCCTCCCTGAACGGTGTTCATCTTCAACGTGTTTTCTGCCTTCCAAAAATGATTTGTGCCAGCGATAAACTTGAGCTCGGGATAAAGAATGTTCCCCATAGGTCTGTTTTGACTTTTCAAACGTCACTTGCCGTTTAATGGCACAACGTTGCTCCAAATTCCGCTGTTCCATTTTGCCTGTAATACCCAAGTAATGCCCAAGTAATACAGAGTACACCACACGTGTTTCGCCCTTATTGGGACTTGTCAGTTGTATGCACTTTTTGCATTCCCTTACGGGGATTGAACCTCAGAAGTGAGCATCCAAGGTGAAGCCTCTGATGCTGGTTCGCTTATTTGGCAGGCTGAAGATCAGAGTATTACATTCTTTTAAGTCTGAATCTCAATCTGATTGTTAGGTGGTTGGTCAGTCAGTCGTCAACCATCCACCACGTCGTAAGGGTGAAACATGTGTCGTGTACTCTTTGTATTATTTGGCAGATACCATACAACACATATCTATGAGCTGCTTCTCACAAATGAGAGGACATGGCGGATGTTTGCCGACTGGCTGAAGAATATATATATTGTGTTTCACACACGCGTTCTTGAAAGGCAGTCAATGGGCTTAACTGAGAGTAAAACGCTGGATTGGGAGTTGACAAAGTATACAAATGTCTTTTCTCCCTTCTATGCAGATCGCCAGAAGGAAAAACCACCTAAACCCCAAACAGGTTCCACTTCCATCTCCAGACCACACCCTCCTACTGACCTCACTTTCACCTGTTCCCTGTCAGACTCTCCTCTTTTTCCCCACTGCCCTATAAAACCAGCCACTTGTCTTTCCCAGTCAGTATCATTTTGGACACAGTCTTCTATGACTACTATGTTCTGGACACACTCCCTCCACTGGTCCTTCCTGCACTGAGGCATCCCAGTCAGAGTTACACCACACTATATATGTCCACACTATATATATCCATATATCCAACAGTATAAATAGATGAGAAGAGAGTGAAACTGTAGACATAGAAGAATAGCAAAAAGAATATGATAGATGAATGAACAGAGGGGGGATAATGGAGAACAATTTCCAATTTATTAAGAAAACTTCCAGGGATACTCATGGGGTAGTGGAGACACCAAGGGTCAAAGGAAAACCTGATGGCAAATGCCTAAAGGATATGTGGTCAAATATAGTATGTGATCAGTTCAGAATTGGGCATACAAATAATATGGCTTTTTCAAACATAATAGTATTGAAATGCTGGGGAAGGCTTTTAGCTAGAAGATATTTATATCAGATTTTTCCTAGTTTAGCTTTGTATAATTTCGTTATTGTCATATTTCATAAAAAGCATGCAATTATTTTCTTCCACTTATGCCTCTTAAGGCAAAATAACCTCTATATAATACTTTCCACAATATACATTTCACAAGAAATGTAAATGAGTCAGTACAGTAATAAATAAATTATCTATACTAATAAAAGGCAAAGCCCTCACTGACTCACTCACTCACTCACTGACTCACTCACTCACTCATCACTAATTCTCCAACTTCCCGTGTAGGTAGAAGGCTGAAATTTGGCAGGCTCATTCCTAACAGCTTACTTACAAAAGTTGGGCAGGTTTCATTTCGAAATTCTATGCGTAATGGTCATAACTGGAACCTATTTTTCTCCATATACTGTAATGGACGTTAGCTAGATGGTCGTGAGGGGGCGGAGCTGCGTGTGACATCATCACGTCTCCCACGTAATCACGTGAACTGACTGTGACCGCAGTATGTAGAAAACAAGGAAGAGCTCCAAAAAGCGCTGAAGAAAACATGCATTATACAATTGAGAAGGCAGCTGAAACAATAAGAAGCGAGCGAGTGACACATACAAGCATATTCATAAGTGCAGGTACTGCAGAAACAAAGCACGGTGTAAGCCGTAAGTTTAAATTAAGTTTATAGACACACTCCCACTGCCGTTTGTCATGCACAGTGATGCATACAAGCATATTCATGACTGCAGCCACTTCGGAAACAAAGCACAGTGTAAACCTAAAGTTTAAATTAAGTTCATAGACAGGCTGCCGCTGGCGTTTGTCATGCCCATGACTAATGCGGGATACAAGTTTAATGAGAGGACACAGGGTATAAACGAGAGTTTTGATCACTTTGTAACGAAGTTAAAATTGCAGGTAAAGGGCTGTGCTTATGCAAATTCCGAGAGACTGTGTTTGTGGGGGGATTGACAGTTGAGGCGGGTGGGGGAGTGATGTCATCATCTCCCCTCCCATTCACTTCATTTCGCTCTGAGCTGAGCTCCGCAGCTAATGCGGTCTTGCGGAAGCAACTTTGTCACGCTGCCACCAAATACTCACAGAAAAATCCACAAGTTAATACACATGCTGTGTCTAGAGTTTCTCCACACTCTGTATCCTCCAGGCACTACCTACAAAAGGTTACATTGACAATCATGTTACGTTATTTTTAAAATGTTTCCTTTTCTTAGCACAAGCACAGCTGAGAAGCTTCGATGCATGTGCTCCATAACGCATTAAAAAATAATGCATTTAATCACACTTTGCATTCCAAGCAAAGGGGAACTTCTCTCAATGCATGATTTCCTGGTACACTGATTACATTGATCAGCGCTTCCCGATTCATTTTACCCTCCCACCCCCTTGGTTTGAGAAGAAGTATGAAAAAATCTGAGGTTAAAGCAGAAAAACAGCTTTATGAATAATGGATACTTTATTCGCCATCAATAATTGTTTTGGTAAAGCCATACTCAGTGTAATCCTCCTTCCATTTTATAATTTTTGCGTGACTAGCCTTGATTAAATGAACAGTAAAAAAGTAAGAGCGAAGCGAGGGTGACTTATTCAGGCAGGCAGGCGACAGCTCAATAGCTCGAATTTGGATATAAGTAGGTTCTATTTAGTCGCCAGAAATATCTTTGGTAGGAATCGAAGTTGAATTTAGTCTTTAAATTTCTATGGTGAAGAAAAATGTATGCAATGATGACTAAATTTAACTTACATTCCTACTAAACATATTTCTGTCGACTAAATAAAAATTACTTATATTTAAAATTTAAATAGAACTTGAACAGATACGATAGTTCATAATACCCACGCAGCACTTTCTTCCTTGATGGATTCTGGCACCCCCAGCAACAGCTGCTCGCACCCCAAAGTATATATATCTATACTAATAAAAGGCAAAGCCCTCACTGACTGACTGACTGACTGACTGACTGACTGACTCACTCACTCACTCACTCACTCACTCACTCATTCATCACTAATTCTCCAACTTCCCGTGTAGGTAGAAGGCTAAAATTTGGCAGGCTCATTCCTTACAGCTTCCTTACAAAACTTGGGTAGGTTTGATTTCGAAATTCTATGCGTAATGGTCATAACTGGAAGATATATTTCTCCATATACTGTAATGGAGTTGAGCTCGAAAGCCGTGGGGGGCGGAGTTTCGTGTGACATCATCACGCCCCACGTAATCACGTGAACTGACTGTCAACGCAGTACGTAGAAAACCAGGAAGAGCTCCAAAAAGCGCTGAAGAAAACATACATTATATAATTGAGAAGGCAGCGAAACAATAATAAGCGAGCAAGTGACATATACAACCATATTTATGAGTGCTGCTACTTCGGAAACAAAGCACGGTGTAAACCTAAAGTTTAAATTAAGTTCATAGACAGGCTGCCGCTGGCGTTTGTCATGCCCACGGGTAATGCAGGATACAAGTTTAATGAGAGGACGCAGGATATAAACGAGTTTTGATCACTTTGTAACTAAGTTAAAATTGCAGGTAAAGGGCTGTGCTTATGCAAATTCCGAGAGACTGTGTTTGTGGGGGATTGACAGTTAGGCGGGTGGGGAGTGATGTCATCATCTCCCCTCCCATTCACTTCATTTCGCTCTGAGCTGAGCTCCGCAGCTAATGCGGTCTTGCGGAAGCAACTTTGTCACGCTGCCACCAAATACTCACAGAAAAATCCACAAGTTAATACACATGCTGTGTCTAGAGTTTCTCCACACTCTGTATCCTCCAGGCACTACCTACAAAAGGTTACATTGACAATCATGTTACGTTATTTTTAAAATGTTTCCTTTTCTTAGCACAAGCACAGCTGAGAAGCTTTGATGCATGTGCTCCATAACGCATTAAAAAATAATGCATTTAATCACACTTTCAATTCCAAGCAAAGGGGAACTTCTGTCAATGCATGATTTCCTGGTACACCGATTACATTGATCAGCGCTTCCCGATTCATTTTACCCTCACACCCCCTTGGTTTGAGAAGTATGAAAAAATTAGGTTAACACAGAAAAACAGATCACCAATTGAATCTTTATGAATAATCGATTCGCCATCAATAATTGTTTTGGTAAAGCCATACTCAGTGTAATCCTCCTTCCATTTTATAAATTTTCCGCCACTAGCCATGATTAAATGAACGGTAAAAAAGTAAGAGCGAAGCGAGGGTGACTTATTCAGGCAGGCAGGCGACAGCTCAATAGCTCGAATTTGGATATAAGCAGATTCTATTTAGTCCCTAGAAATATCTATGGTAGGAATGGAAGTTGAATTTAGTCTTTAAATTTCTATGGTAAAGAAAAAGTTATGCAATGATGACTAAATCTAACTATATAAAGTCAAAACTTCATTATATAAAGTCACTGTCGGAATAAATAAAGTCAAAACTTGAATATATAAAGTCAGCGTCGGTATATATAAAGTCAAAACTTGTTTCTGAATATATAAAGTCAAAACTTGAACATATAAAGTCATTCCCAAATATATAAAGTCAAAACCTGAGTATATAAAAACGGCGTTGGAATATTTCGGAATATATAAAGTAAGCGCTACAATATATAAAGTCAAAACTTAAATATATAAAGTCAGCGTCGGAATATATAAACTCAGCGCTGGAATATATAAAGTCAAATCTTGAATATATAAAGTCAGCGTCGGAATATATAAAGTAAGCGCTGGAATATATAAAGTCAAAACTTCAATATATAAATTCAGCCTCGGAATATACAAAGTCAGCGCTGGAATATCCATCCATTTCCCAACCCGTTGAATCCGACCACAGGGTCACGGGGGTCTGCTGTAGCCAATCCCAGCCAACACTGGGCACAAGGCAGGAACCAATCCTGGGCAGGGCACATGCATCATTTTCAAAACATTAACCGACCAGTGTTTTTTTAATTTATTTTTCTGAATACGTTTTTGTTAACTTACTTCAGTTCAGAGTCATTTCAATCAATATATTTTAACTTTGACTTTATATATTCAGGAGTGAGTTTATATACTCCGATGTTGTCTTTATATAATCAGGAATGACTTTATAAATACCGATGCTGACTTTATATATTCAGGTTTTGACTTTATATATTCCAGCGCTGACTTTATATATTCCAGCGATGACTTTATATATTCAGGTTTTGACTTTATATATTCAGAAACAAGTTTGACTTTATATATACCGACGCTGACTTTATATATTCAAGTTTTGAATTTATATATTCCAGCGATGACTTTATATAAGGGCGGCACGGTGGCGCAGTGGTAGCGCTGCTGCCTCGCAGTTAGGAGACCCGGGTTCGCTTCCGGGTCCTCCCTGCATGGAGTTTGCATGTTCTCCCCGTGTCTGCGTGGGTTTCCCCCGGGCGCTCTGGTTTCCTCCCACAATCCAAAGACATGCAGGTTAGGTGGATTGGCGATTCTAAATTGGCCCGTGGGTGTGTTTGTGTGTCCTGCAGTGGGTTTGCACCCTGCCCAGGATTGGTTCCTGCCTTGTGCCCTGGGATTGGCTCCGGCAGACCCCCGTGACCCTGTATTCGGATTCAGCGGGTTGGAAAATGGATGGACTTTATATATTCAAGTTTTGACTTTATATATTGAGAAAAAAGTTTTGACTTTATATATACTGACGCTGACTTTATATATTCAAGTTTTGACTTTATATATTTGGGAATGACTTTATATATTCAGAAAATCAATGTATTTGCCTGTTTGGGAACCATGCAGCCGCAACGGCGACGCCGGGTAGAGACGTCGCTACCTTCAGGGGTCTGCTGGAGCCAATCCCAGCCAACACAGGGCACAAGGCAGGAACCAATCCTGGGCAGGGTGTATATATATATATATATATATACTAGCAAAATACCAAGGCTTCAGCGAGAAGTAGTGTGTTAAAGAAGCAATGAAAAGAAAAGGAAACATTTTGAAAATAACGTAACCTGATTGTCAATGTAATTGTTTTGTCACTGTTGTGAGTGATGAGTGTTGTTGTCATATATATATATATATATTTACACACACACATAAACATATATATATATATATATACATATCTATACATATACACATATATACATACATATATATACATACATATATACACACACACATATATAAACATATATATACATATACATACATATCTACATATATACACACACAGCTATTTCAGATCAGTGCAATAAGCTGTTTGTTAAAACGTTGACTCCGCTCTTACGTGCAATAACAAATCAAATCATTCAGTTGTCTTTGCTCATATGTCATTTTAGAGCTGGACGCCTGGCATCTTTTTGGCCACAGGTTCGTTTCTGTTTGCTGTGAGGTTCTGTGTTGTGGAGATTCTCAGGATGGATTGCAGGTGCTCATCAGTGAGGCGACTCCTGTGTGCTGTTTTGTTAGTCTTTATCACTGAGAAGAGCTTCTCACACAGATATGTGCTACCAAACATGCACAAGGTTCGAGCCGCATGTAGACGGACTTTTTTTGTTCATTAAAGTCACCAAAGCGCCGTGCAAACTCAGTGCGCAGTGCGCTCAGTTTATCAGCAAAGTGCGATTTGGGAACACCGTAGTGACGACTTGGTTTAACAGTACTTGGCAACAGGGAAAGTGGGGCAAGGTGAACTGGTGCATTTGTGTCTCCCATAAAAGCAGCTTCACTTGAAATCACTTTGTGATTGTGCACGGGTTAAAACGTCCGCTGAAGTGTCAGATTCTTATTTAATTATGCTGTTTTCTGTATCTTCTGAATTGCATTCAGGTTACCCTGATGCAAGGCAGCTGAAGCGCTGCATTATGGGATCTGTAGTTTATTGTGTTACCAGCGCTTCATATACCGGGCTTTAATAACAATAATACAGTATATAAAATGATCTCATGGCCGGATATAATTACGCGCCGGGCGGATGTGGCCGTGCCCTTGAGTTTGACACATATGGACTAAATAGAACTTGAAAAGATATGTTTTTTCAAATGTGATCGCGCAATTCAGATAGAGTTGGCGCGCACTACAGCCTGCATGCCTCAATGAGTCATCCTCCCCTCGCTCTTACTTTTTTACCGTTCATCTAATGAATACACTGAGTATGGCTTTACCAAAACAATCATTGATGGCGAATAAAGTATCCATTATTCGAGTATGTAGAGCGGGATATATATATATACATATATATATCTACCCGCGTATCGCAGCAGAGAAGTAGTGTGTTAAAAAAGGTAGAAAAAGAAAAGGGAACATTTTAAAAATAACGTAACATGACTGTCAATATACAGTATTTGTTTTGTGAGTGTTACTGAGTGTTGCTGTCATCAAGGATTTGATTATCATTATTTCTTTCAATCAGGTTCGTATTTGTAGGATGTGTTGTGTTCAAGTTACATTCCGTGTTTGTCAATCGTTGTAAAGATGACAGGTTTCATTCATCGATTAGTTTCTTACTGCATCAATAAACAGCTCGTCTTCTTCTTTATCTGAGACCTGACACACTGCATGCACGGGTTTTTACACTGTCTTCCTTTAGCGGGACATTGACTTTTCCACCGTGTGCTTTGTTTCCGCAGTAGCTGGATTTATGAATATGCTTATCAGGCGCTTCATATTTTTGCTGCCTTTTCAATTGTGTAATTGGTTTTGTTCAGCGCTCTGTGGAACTGTTGCCTTTTATCTGTGCACTGCGTCAGTTCACGTGAGCCGTTCGGTGTACATGCATCGAAGGTTCCCAGCTGTGCTGGTGCCATCTCGTGCTATGTCCGTGGCTGTATTTAATGTTACCTTAGTCCTGGCACTTAAAACTTTCTCTCGCAGTTTCGCTGAGTTTGTGTCAAACACCACCCTGACCATCTCATCTTCCTCTCCATAAGCACAGTCCTTCACCCGTGAATATTTACCCGTGGCAGTTTGCTATTGGATTGCCGCTGACGGACGGCCTTATATGGGCAGGCACTAAATTACAAACGCCAGCGCAGCCTGTCTATGAACTTAATTTAAAGTATAGGTTTACATCGTGCTTTGTTTCCGAAGTAGCAGAACTCATGAATATGGTTGTATATGTCACCGCCGCTTCTTATTGTTTCGCTGCCTTCTCAATTATATAATGCATGTTTTCTTAAGCGCTTTTTTGAGCTCTTCCTGGTTTTCTATGTACTGCGTGATTACGTGGGAGGCGTGATGATGTCACACGAAACTCCGCCCCCACGGCGGTGAAGCTCTTCTCCATTACAGTAAATGGAGAAAAACTGCTTCCAGTTATGACCATTACGCGTAGAATTTCAATATAAAACCTGCCCAGCTTTTGTAAGGAAGCTGTAAGGAATGAACCTGCCAAATTTCAGCCTTCCACCCACACGGGAAGTTGGAGAATTAGTGATGAGTCAGTGAGTGAGTCAGTGAGTGAGTGAGTGAGGGCTTTGCCTTTTATTAGTATAATAAAAGGCAAAGCCCTCACTCACTCACTGACTGTACATAGTAGTACATAGAAAACCAGGAAGACCTCAAAAAGCGCTGAAGAAAACATGCATTATATAATTGAGAAGGCAGCTAAACAATAAGAAGCGAAAGTGACATATACAACCATATTCATGAGTTCTGCTACTTGAAACAAAGCACGCATGTAAACCTACACTTTAAATTAAGTTCATAGACAGGCTACGCTGGCGCTTGTAATTTAGTGCCTGCCCATATAAGGCCGTCCGTCAGCGGCAATCCAATAGCAAACTGCCACGGGTAAATATTCACGGGTGAAGGACTGTGCTTATGGAGAGGAAGATGAGATGGTCAGGGTGGTGTTTGACACAAACTCAGCGAAACTGCGAGAGAAAGTTTTAAGTGCCAGGACTAAGGTAACATTAAATACAGCCATGGACATAGCACGAGATGGCACCAGCACAGCTGGGAACCTTCGATGCATGTACACCGAGTGGCTCACGTGAACTGACGCAGTGCACAGATAAAAGGCAACAGTTCCAAAGAGCTGAACAAAACCGAATTACACAATTGAAAAGGCAGCAAAAATATGAAGCGTCTCATACATACAAGCATATTCATAAATCCAACTACTGCGAAACAAAGCACACGTTGGAAAAAGTCAATGTCCCGCTAAAGGAAGACAGTGTAAAAACCCGTGCATGCAGTGTGTCAGGTCTCAGATAAAGAAGAAGACGAGCTGTTTATTGATGCAGTAAGAAACGAATCGATGAATGAAACCTGTCATCTTTACAACAATTGACAAACACGGAATGTAACTTGAACACAACACATCCTACAAATACGAACCTGATTGAAAGAAATAATGATAATCAAATCCTTGATGACAGCAACACTCAGTAACACTCACAAAACAAATACTGTATATTGACAGTCATGTTACGTTATTTTTAAAATGTTCCCTTTTCTTTTCTAGCTTTTTAAACACACTACTTCACTGCGATACGCGGGTATATATATATGTATATATATATAACCCGATCTACATACTCGAATAATGGATACTTTATTCGCCATCAGTGATTGTTTTGGTAAAGCCATACTCAGTGTATTCATTAGATGAACGGTAAAAAAGTAAGGGCAAGGGGAGGATGACTTATTGAGGCATGCAGGCTGTAGCGCGCGTCAACTCTATCTGAATTGCGCGATCACATTTGAAAAATATATCTTTTCAAGTTCTATTTAGTCCATATGTGTCAAACTCAAGGGGCGGGCCACATCCGCCCGGCGTAATTATATCCGCCCGCAGATCATTTTATATACTGTATTATTGTTATTAAAGCCCGGTATATGAAGCGCTGGTAACACAATAAACTACAGATCCCATAATGCAGCGCTTCAGCTGCCTTGCCTAACAGTTACGCGTTAATCAAGTCTACCTTAAGATGCTGCAAGTTATTGCGAAGCTAGCTCACACGATGCTGAAGAGAAAAGTTGATTCTGAAAATAGAGCCTTTAAAACCGATGGGAGGCTGAGTATATGTTTACTGAACCCGTGTGTCTCATTTGTGGAGCTAATGTGGCTGTAATTACAGAATTTAATCTAAGACGGCACTATAAAACAAAACATCAGGGTAACCTGAAAGACCTGAATGCAATGCAGAAGATACAGAAAGCAGAAGAATTAAATAAGAATCTGACACTTCAGCGGACGTTTTTACCCGTGCACAATCACAAAGTGATTTCAATTGAGGCTGCTTTTATGGGAGACACAACCACTTGCCCCACTTTCCCTATTACCAAGTAATGTTAAACCAAGTCGTCACTACGGTGTTCCCAAATACGCACTTTGCTGATAAACTGAGCGCACTGAGTTTGCACGGCGCTTTGGTGACTTTGAAGAACAAAAAAAGTCCGTCTACATGCGGCTCGAACCTTGTGCATGTTTGGTAGCACATATCTGTGTGAGAAGCTCTTCTCAGTGATAAAGACTAACAAAACAGCACACAGGAGTCGCCTCACTGATGAGCACCTGCAATCCATCCTGAGAATCTCCACAACACAGAACCTCACACCAAACAGAAACGAACCTGTTGCCAAAAAGATGCCAGGCGTCCAGCTCTAAAATGACATATGAGCAAAGACAACTGAATGATTTGATTTGTTATTGCTGAAAGGAACACATTTTATTTATATTTCTAGGTTTTGTTATGCAGCATGTTCATATTTGAATTTGTATAATTTTGACAGGATATATTTTTATGGAGAGCAAAATCTTTTGGGATATTTAAAATCTAAGTTTATTTTTATAAAATATAAAATTACATAAGAGTAAAGAAATTTGAATGTTTGTTCTTTTAATGTTTACTTTATTTCTAACTTGTATAATTTAGACAGGATATATTTTATGGAGAGCAAAATATTATAAGTTGTTTAAGGTTTGAGTTGATTTATTCAGGAATAATATTCCTGTCTGTTTTTACCATTCCTACCAAAGATATTTCTGTCGACTAAATAAAAATTCCTTCTATTTAAAATTTAAATAGAACTTGAACAAATACGATAGTTCATAATATCCACGTGGACTTGCACGTAAGAGCGGGAGTCATCCGTTTTAACAAGCAGCTTATTGCACTGATACGAAATAGCTGTGTGTGTATATATGTAGATATGTATGTATATGTATATATATATATTTATATATGTATGTGTGTATGTATATATATATATATGTATTTGTGTGTATATATGTGTGTGTATGTATGTATGTGTGTATGTATATATATATATATATGTATTTGTGTGTATATATGTGTGTGTATGTATGTGTGTATGTATATGTATGTGTATATGTATAGATATGTATATATATATGACAACAACACTCATCACTCACAACAGTGACAAAACAATAACATTGACAATCATGTTACGTTATTTTCAAAATGTTTCCTTTTCTTTTCATTGCTTCTTTAACACACTACTTCCGCGCATGTAAGCTGGTATTTTGTTAGTATATATATATATATATATATATATATATTTATATTGTGAGACTTGCCCGGACACCACCAGTCGGAGACCACATCTTTATAAAAGTCACACGTTTATTATTCATTAAATAAACACAGTCTCAAAACACCACACAATGCATAAAGCAATAATCACCCAATAATCTTTCTTTCTCTCAGTCCTTGGCCGTCAATCTCCTCCTGGGAGCTTCGTCCTGCTCCCTCTCCTGACTCTAGCTCCCAGATTGCTGGGAGGCGGCGCCTTTTATTCCTGCCCGGATGTGCTCCAGGTGGCTGATGATGATCTTCCGGCAGCACTTCCTGGTGTGGCGGAAGTGCTGCCCTTTGTGCCGGAAGCACTCCGGGCGTCCCTGGCAGGTTCCTCCGCCATCTTGACAAGTGTGGCGGAAGTAATGTTCTCTCAGGTTCTAGGAGGCTTAAGATGCCCCCTGGCGGTGGCCACAGGTCCCAACGAGTTGGGAAGTCTCTCCTCCTCTCCCGTGGTCCTCTCCTGCTCCAGGACGGTTGTGTCCTCCTGACCCGGAAGCTTTTACTGCCACCTTCCGGACTAAGAACCCCGGCCGTCTGTGACAATATATATATATATATATATATATATATATATATATATATATATATATATATATATATATATATATATATAGATATATAGATATAGATAGATATATATAGATATGACAACAACACTCATATCAATGACAAAACAATTACATTAACAATCATGTTACGTTATTTTTAAAATTTTTAATTTTCTTTTCATAACTTCTTTTACACACTACTTCTCTCATGTAAGCTGGTATTCTGTTAGTATATATATATATATATATATATATATATAGATATAGATATAGATATAGATATAGATAGATAGATATAGATATATACATAGATAGATATAGATGTATAGATTATATAGATAGATAAATATATAGATATAGATAGATATATATATATAGATATAGATACCGTAGATATATATATAGATATATAGATTGTGGAGGACTGCCGGCTTCTCATGCCGGTCCTCACCCCCAGGCCGCCAGGAGGAGCCCTCCCAACAGCAGGATAGTGCCCCGAGGTCCAGCAGAGCCTCATGGACTTTGTAGTGTTTATACACAGCCCTGCTGGATACCTTGGGGGCCACCAGGAGTCACTGTGGGGGGGCTTATGGGCTCTTTTGTGCCTTATGACCCGGGGGTACGTCACGGTCATGTGACGGGAAGGAACGACGTGCTCCCGGGTTGAAGTAAAAGACTGATTGCCCTGACCCGGAAGGAAAAAGGAACTATAGACTGTTGGGACAGAAACACCTCCGGGTCAGGGGCTATAAAAGGGTGGTGCCTCGCTCCAGACAATGAGCTGAGCTGGGAGGTAGAGGAGCAAGTGTCTGGGCGAGGAGGAGGGTTTAAAAGAGTATTGTTATTGTTTATTGTATTTAATATATGAGTAGTGTGGAGGGTGCTTGGTGCACTGTGAAAGAAAATAAAAAGTCTTGGACTTTTACCTGGTGTCTGGAGTTATACCTGAGGGTTCAAGGGAGCACTAGCGCCCCCTACTGCCACAAGATATATATATATAGATAGATAGATATATAGATATATATATATATATATATATATATATATATATATATATATGTGTGTCTCTATATATGTAGACATGTATGTGTATATATATATATATATATATGTATATATGCCAGCAACACTCATGACAATGACAAAACAATTACATTGTCAATCATGTTACGTTATTATTAAAATATTTCCTTTTCTTTGTCATTACTTCTTTAACACACTACTTCTCCGTTGCGAAGCGCGGGTATTTGGCTAGTAGATGATATATAAGTTCTTCGATATGGATTTTAATGTTACTGTCACGCAACACTCAGAAATAGAACACAGATTATCATGCATCAATTAGGTTATCGGAAGAGGCCTAACTAGGAAGTTTGAGCAGAGAGAATAACTGAAATGAGAGGACTCTCCTGGCTTCAATCCATTGCTAACAATATAAAACTTCAAGCAAACAATGGTGATTGCATTGATTGTGTTGCCTCTTCCTGAATACCAGTATAAAAAGAAAATGACTGTAACACAAGTAGTAAATGTAAAGTTGTAAAGTGAAACTTTAAGCAGATTCCCAGATCACACCAGAGTGGAATCAAAGGGAGCTAGAAAAATGTTACATGTACCTGGTATCTACCAATCCACTAACATGAAGCAAAGCATAACCTACTTCCTAAGACAGACATGGTGGAAGCAGTACCAAGTTAAGGTGGAAGGCTTTCAAAGTATTATTTGCACAATTAAAGGATAAGTTTAGTATTTTTCACGTCAGTTATTTCTTTAGAATCATGGTATATATTAATTTGCCACAAGAAATTGTGTTTTAAAGTAAAGCATTTCTTATATATTAAAAAATAACCTGTCTGTTCTTGTATTTTAAAAAGGAGTTATGAGTCCAAATGTGAAACAAAAGCCTTAAAACATACAGAGTACATCCGCTTTAAAGCGGCAAAGGTTTCCATTTAAGGAAAAATGCCTTCTACATTTCTAAAGGCATGCCTGTGAAATAAAAAGTAAATGATAAGTAATCGTTTTTATCAAAGATTATTCATACTATTTTTACAAGTACGGATACATTTCCTGTTTGCCTGTCTGATCATAGTGGTGAACCAACCAAGCAGACATATCTACTTTGTACCCTAAGCCAAATCCTTTTTCTTCAGTTAAATTCTTGAATAAAAATGCACTTGTTTTGTTATACTTGTACCTTTTGTGAAAGTGTTTATTTGATATTTGAACTTCGGTCTTCACACATTATACACTTCATGTCTATATTTTGTCAATTATTACTAAAGCATGAAAAGCGTTTCTGCTTTAGTTATGTGTTCAACAATTCCTGCCTCACATTTTCTGTCATCCTACATTTACAAAGATCGTTGTAGTCACAGAACATACATGAAATGTATGTATTCCAAATGATGATACATTATTTACCCTCTACAATTCCAGGCGCCTCACACCCAGATAAACAGATTTGAGCTCTGAGAATCTTCTGTGTGACTTGAGCTGCATTAGAAGGGGGATGGGATAGCAGGCTGCTTGCTGCTTTTGCTGATCGACACATTTGCAAAACAAAAGACGCTAATGGAGAGGTGAAAGAGAATTTAGGATTACGAGTTTTTTTTGTAGGCTTCAGGGATTCTAGTGTTAATGTTTGTAATGACTTCCTCAATGTCTTCTATAACTCTGTAATGGCCAGTGCAATTTTCTACGCTGTGTTGTTTTGGTCTAGTAACACCCCACTAGAGGCCCACTGAATCAACAAGCTAATTAAAAGGGCAGGCTCAATTATGGGGCACACTCTAGGTCCCCTGGAGGTAGTACCAAAGGAGACAACTGAGTATCATTATGAACAATGCTACACATCCTCTCTCTGATACACTAACATTCAGGACTTTCAGCCAACAAATTATTCAGCAGAATTGTGTCAGGAAACGCTATGGGGGCTCCTTTATACCAACAGCAATACTTCTGCATAATGCCTCACTGTAACTGTGACAGCCAAGTCAGAATTATTCTTTCTTTTTAATTTTCTTGCCTTATGGTCATTCTGGTTTGTGTTCAGACCCAAGTGTGTCTGTTTATTTATTTATTTTTTACTTATCTACCAATTTATTTAAAGAGCTTATGTAAAAAGCAAAATTTCCCTTTAGGGACAAATACAATTCTACCTATCTATTAATCAGCACTTTCATTGTTGCTTCAGACTGCACATTTTCCTCCTTTACTCTTTCCTGTTCTGCTTTATCAATGGTTATTACTGCAATGGCTTGTAAAAAATGATGCTCTGCACAAACATGTGACAAGTATCTGATATACTGGCAGAGCAATTAAATATGCCATGAAATAAATTAATCTGATATGCATCTGTTGAATGATAAAACTATTGTGGCTGTATATGATTCAAAGCATGTACCACCCTGGCTGCATATGCCTACTCAAATGACAATTTTTCTAATGCCATGTGTACTCAAATCATATTATTTTATATACAGTACTGTCACATATACTGAATCACATGCAGATACAGTTGTTTAACTACAGATGCACACTCTATTTTTTCTAAATAGCACCTTGTATGTGGTCAAGTTCCGCATTGCATAGGTCCTTTGGCTTATAGCCTCAGTGCAACCTCAGGTGTGTGTCCACATCTCTCTATTATAATAAAAAAAATCTTGGGACGAGACACGACTTTCCCAGAGAGACACTTTCATATCCCGTAAGATGAGACTTTGTGCCAAGAGATTTAACCACGCCCGGGGCCGGAAATAAAAGAGTAATGACAAAGTAGAATGTCGTAAAGAATTCAAAAATGTTGGCACAATACACATGCAGAGCAGGTTAGAGATAATAGAAGCACAAAAATTCGAAAGTCTCAAAAAATGATAGTAAAGATTGCATTAGCGCAAACAAATGGAAATTATTATACTCAGTGAAATAACAGAACAGCAAAAAGAGATTGAATATATTGTTCAGATTTAAACTTTAAGTCGGAGACTTGCAGATTGTCTAATTTGTGTTGCCGTCAGCGAAAAGTAGTGTTTCTTCCCAATGAAGAGGCCTATCCATGAGAATTAAAAGTTTTGTTGTTTGGTGAAAGTGAAATCCACATATGTGTGCGGCTGAGACATGAAGTTGCTGGTGCATTGTGCAGGCAGGGGGGTTGGCGAGCAAAGCGAGCAGGGGCGAAGCGCCCTGCTAGAGTAAAAAAAAACACTGGTGAACACTGTTTACTAATTATTCCAAACTGTGTGAAAAAACATTGTAACACAATTCTCAGAGATTTTACAAGTGGTTCTTCAATTATTATGAACTATGTGTTCATATAATTTACATAGCTTACAGATTGAGTTTCAAGGCAGATGGCAGAATAATGTCTGCTTTTCAGTTCTGCACATAAGAGTTCCACTGTACTTTGTATACATGACAATAAATAACCAAACTCATTACACTACATTACTTTTTTTTAAAATAGCCTTAGATTTTTAAAAAGCCACTCACCTGTTTGTTAATAGCAAGTTTACAATGCCAATCAAAACTGACGTTATGTACTTTGTGTTTTGTGCATGGGTCAGGTCAGTCAGGTCAGGTTGGGGAGCATGCGCTGGTACAGTGCATTGCCACTCCCACAACACGATGAAACAGCGCAGGATCCTGATCAGAACTAAACCATGATGAAACAAATTGAAAAACCTCAAACCAATTACTGAATTTAATGGCACATACTGAGTTGCTTTTTCTGAGAATGTGGTAATAAGCTAACAACTAAGGGCAATGTTTTTGAGTAAGACATGGGTAGTCACACATGTGTGCATGACAGGCAGCTAAAGGGCTCAAAAGAAGGTAATTTCTGGTTAGACCAGGGGGGTGGCAGAGTGCACTAATCATTTTTCTTATCTGTCCGCAGACCAAATGCAGGAAATTTGGACAGACTCACATCCGGTTCCGTCCTAGAAGATGTCACTTTTGGTTCCACCCCAGAAGACGTCACTTCCAGACCAGCAGAAGAGACCACCTCCTAATGACATCATTTCCACATTCCAAGAAGTTGTAGCCTGATGACCTAATTTCCAGTTCCATTCCCAAGATCCCTCCTCTTCCTGTTTTTCAACTATATATTGTATCTACCCTGTTTCCTAGCCTGTTCAGTTCTGTTTTGGACTCTTGTCTGTAAAGACCATTTTTCTTAACTGTTGCATTTGCAGCCACTTCTAGTTACATGCGAGGCTGCCCCAAGAATTTTTATTTGTGTCAAGACTTGTTTATTTATCACAACATTTGCTCAAGCCCGTATTTCTGTGCACCATGACTAAAATAACTGGAGCAAAAACAGACTTTTGAGTTTTGCCTATGATCTTCATCACACATACTAAAAGACTGTGAGTGATTGTGTGATTTTTCAGTGATTAATGTCTATAGAACAGAGAAAGTAATATTCAGTAATATAAGTTCTAACAGTTATGATGTGAAATGGCTATGCTAGTGCAAACCACATCCTTGGGACTGAAAGGTCACCTTAGAAGGAGACAAACAGTGAAGTTAAGCTCACAGATGGTCTCCTTTTAAAATGGCTGAATCTCATTCTAAAATGACATGAATACATTCTATTACAATATGTGTACAATCTCAAGACCCCAATCAATATTCAATAACATTCTTGACATGAAACATTGACATATTTGGTAAGTTTTAAGAAGTTTGTTGTTATGTTTGGACCCCTGCGCCATTTCAAAATGTAACAGCAGGCTAAGTTCTATTAAAAAATATTAAAAAAAGGCTTAATTTTAGAACATAATTTCACTTGGAAAATTAATATATACCATGATTATGAAAAAACTAACTTTACCTTGAAAAAAATCCTTAACTTATCATTTAACATTTCCCCAAAACGAGCTTCACTTTCATTAAATAATCCCCTGGTATAATGACTAATAATATGAAAGGACAAATCCCAAAACAAATTCCTCGCCCATTTGCTAAAAAAATCACTCACTTTACCTTAATATAAAAACACACTCTACAGAGCATACCACTGTTTCCTAGAAATGATGCTGGGTTCTATTATTGCAGTGCTGCTTGGAGAAAGAAGTGCACAAAAGAGTGGTAAGAACAAAATGTAGAATGTAGGTCTTGTTAGATTTTCTTTGTTTACACACTACCCATATACTGCAGAACATATCACTGAGAAGTTTTCTTTCAATGATTGTTCAGCAAAACTATATAACAATAGGTGAAAATGCCTTAATATTTGTGCTTGCTGTATGTAGGTCTTTGATTAAAGCCATTGATATACTACTGTATATGGCCAAATATTTACGGACAGTTGAACATCACAAGCATATGAGCTTTTTGGACATTTTTAGTCATTTTCTAACCTGCTTAGTCCTGAACAGGGTTGTAGGAGTCTATCCCAGCCAGCATTGGGCACAAGGCAGGAACAAACACTGGACATGGTACCAGTTCATGGCAGCTTTATGAACATCTCATTTCAATACTATGAGCATTAATATGGAATTGGCCTCCTGGTTTGCGGTTATAATAGCCTCCACTCATTCTGGAGTGTGTCTGACGAAAATTGTGCTCATTTGGTTCAAAAGAGCATTTCTGAAGTCAAGTAAAGATGTTAGATGAGAAGACCTGCTTTGTAATTGGCATTTCAATTCATCCCAACAGTGTTCAATAGCACTGTCAGGACTACATGCAGGCCCCTTAAGTTCCTTTATAGCATACTCGTCACACCTTTATGTATAGGGACACAAACGTTGAAACAGAAAAGGGCCTTCACCAAACTGTTGCTAAAAAGTCAGAACCGTTCAGTTGTCTAAATTGTCTTTGTATGCTGTAGCATTAACAGTATCTTTTACTGGAACCATGGAGCCTAACCCATACTCTGCAGTCCCAGACCATTATCCCTACTCCATCAAACCTAACAGTAGGCACTATGCAGCCTGGAAAGTAGTGTTCACCAGCACCCGCCAAATTCACATTCATCCATCAGACTACCAGATACTGAAGTGTGATTCATCACTCCAGAGAACATGTGTCCAATTCTCCAGTACATATTAAATACAGAGGAGTCGGAATCAGGGAGTTGGAGTCAGAAGTACCAGAAACTAATGAGTCGAAGGATTTATCTACCGACTCCATAGCCTTGGATGCAACAGAAGATAAGAGATTTTTAAGCACTGTTCATGTCAGCACTTGGTGGCTCCACTCCGTGAATTTGCGTAGGACTACCCTACCACTACCACTTTGTAGCTGAGCTGTTGTTGCTCCTAAACACTTTCCATTCACATACATGTAATAGCTCTTGCAGTTGACTAGGGCAGATCTAGCAGAGCCGGCATTTCACGTACTAACTTGTGGCAAAGGTGGTATCTTATGACAGTGCCACATTTAAAGTCACTAAGCTCTTCAGTACGACACATTCTACTGCTAATGTTCGTCAATGAGGATTGCATGGATATGTGCTTGATTATATGTACCTGTTAACAATGAAACACCAATAATTCTAAGGGGTGTCCACAGACTTTTAGTCATATAGTGTATAAAACTGCAATGTTAGGAGGATCTTGGAAAAACTTGGCAGGTTACTGCTAAAATTCCCACTAGTCAAGCGTCACCTGAATAAAAACGTCCGCATATACTAAGCATATTTCTACCAGTCACCTAGAAAATGTCCCCATAACAGCTTGACCTTTAAAGGAAATGCTGTGTTTACTGACTGTGAAAACACAATGTGTCATTGATACAAGGGCAGTTTAATATCATAGCAGGTCAACAGAAACAACTGAAAGCAAATACTGTAACCTTAAAAGGAAAAATAAAGTAATTTGTCTTTTTCCTCCTCTATAGCTCATGCGGAAATTTTAACGTTTTTCTCCGCAAAGTCACTATCTAGTAAGGTTATTACCAATGCAATCAAGTGAACTTTTCCACATTACCTCTGTGTCCACAATATACAACACATTGCTACAATAGCTTTCTTTCAAGGGTGTACTGACCTAAAGTGTGTACTGCCAACGGATGTATCCCCAAGGCACTTCTATTAATAAAACAAAAATAATTTTATAAGGATGAATGCAAGCAGAAGTGGATGCTGCTGAATGATAATTCGGAAAAAAAATATCTTAAGAAAGAAAGATGTTGTCGCTGGGCTTGTAGTGCTGCTGTTTAAACCCCGTAACTGGGTGGCTCGGGGGCGTCTCGCCGGCTTCCGCCTGTTTAAAAGCGCGGGCTTTCTCCGAGCGCGAAGTCAGCGGAGCCTGCCAGGCGCGTGGCCGGAGGCGTCGTACAGCTTGGCCAACGCGCGCGCTTCAGGGAGGAGGAGGAGGAGGAGGAGGAGGAGGAGGATAACGACGACGACGACGACGGACGAGAACAACGAACGAGAACGTCAAGGTGGGCGAAGTGCAGGAAGTTTTCTCTTGTAACGTATTCATTACTGAATTCTGTCAGTTACAAGCCGCTGAAGAGGATCGTCGGCGTTAGTAGCGTTTAAACAGGTACGCGACGATGGGAGAACTGTGTTTAGCCGTGGAATACTTGAGGTGCTTGCTGTGTGTTTTTAGTGAGTCTTTAACCGGTAATTAATGATCTTGTAAAACCAACCGTTTTGTTAGTAATCTGTTCTAATTTCAAGAAGTTTTAATAATTGGGATCTACCAGTTACGAATATGACTATGTCTACTACAAATGTCATAATCATTTCTTTGTCCCATCAGTGGCTAACGCCTTTAAACATATTACATATTTGCCATATTTAAAAAGCAGTTGAACGTTATTTACCATACGTAGAAAGCGTAAACGTTTATTTGCGACATGTAAACAGCAACAATATAAATATTAAACGAAAGACAAATATAAACAGGGTGACATGATGGCACAGTGGTTAGCACTGCTGTTGTGAGAATCCCACAGCCTGATGTTGTCTGTTTGCAGTCTGAATGTTGCTTGTTTCAGTATGGGATATATCCAAACATTAGAGATTCTCCCTCACATCCCATATATTTGCATGTCAGGTTGGTGGGTCTGAATTAATCTGTATGTATGCTTATATTATACAGTACTATGTAGCTTGAAATCCGCAAAGAGAGAAGACGATTAACGTATCTTAAATAGTTTTATACTCCTAAGCTTTCAACCCCAACCAGGAGTCATCTTCAGAGGAAAGTGATTAGACTTACAGGAATCAAAGGCAATATATAGCAAATCAGGAAAGGGGGAAGGCAGCATGGGAAATTACATGTATTATTATTATCAGGTGAGTGTAAGGGGGTTTGGAATAATAAGGTGGGATTCGGAGGGTGGTGGTCATAAAGTCTTAGTTAATAAGTGGATGTTCTTCTTTTTAAGCCTGCATATGCTAGGTTCATGTCCAAGCGTCTGTTGATGGCATTTTTGTTTGATAGCCATGATTCAGCTAGCACTCTAATATTTTTAGTATTAGTGTCGAATTTTACTTGCACCTTGTCGTAGTTAAACATGTGTCCAGTTGAACTTGTATGTGCATATATCAGAGACTGTGGCTCCTTCCTTGTGACAGCATTGTGATGCTCTTGAATACATGAAGCGCTGGGCATGCACTGCATGGTATACTGTACACTGTGTTCCTTGGCTCTGCTGCCAATTTCCTGCGTTTGGCATTAAACACACGTATATATGTGTGTGTGTATGTATGTCACAAAAGCCACGATGAGACAAAGCAAGGTTTGGGGCAGCCACCCATATAATTTGTTTTCCTGGCTGCAAATTGTTCTTTTCAAATGATAGCACTGCTGTGCACAAAACCGAGTCCAATACAGAACTGAGGGCATAGGGAAAAGGAGGTTTTTAAAGGGGAAGACAGGAAATGAGATCATAGGGGTCGGGCTCATTGAGGTCTTCAGCCATTGGTTCAAGCCCGGACGTGACATCACAGGAGCCTGAGCCGTCAAGGTCTCCTTCGATAGGCTTGGTCCCGGAAGTGATGTCAGGAGAGCCAGGCGGAATCCCCCAGGAATGGTCTGCCCGCAAGGAAGAAAAAGAGTCCGTGCACTCTGCCACATCCTGCTATGTCTCAGAACTGTTCTTACCCGAGCCCTTTAGCTGCCTCCCATGCGCACATGTGTGACAATATACATACTACATGGCATCCTAGTGATTATTTATATATATATATATATATATATATATATTTATTTATATACAGTGCATCCGGAAAGTATTCACAGCGCATCACTTTTTCCACCTTTTGTTATGTTACAGCCTTATTCCAAAATGGATTAAATTCATTTTTTCCTCAGAATTCTACACACAACACCCCATAATGACAACGTGAAAAAAGTTTACTTGAGGGTTTTGCAAATTTATTAAAAATAAAAAAACTGAGAAATCACATGTACATAAGTATTCACAGCCTTTGCTCAGTACTTTGTCGATGCACCTTTGGCAGCAATTACAGCCTCAAGTCTTTTTGAATATGATGCCACAAGCTTGGCACACCTATCCTTGGCCAGTTTCGCCCATTCCTCTTTGCAGCACCTCTCAAGCTCCATCAGGTTGGACGGGAAGTGTTGGTACACAGCCATTTTAAGATCTCTCCAGAGATGTTCAATCAGATTCAAGTCTGGGCTCTGGCTGGGCCACTCAAGGACATTCACAGAGTTGTCCTGAAGCCACTCCTTTGATATCTTTGCTATGTGCTTGGGGTCGTTGTCCTGCTGAAAGATGAACTGTCACCCCAGTCTGAGGTCAAGAGCGCTGTGGAGCAGGTTTTCATCCAGGATGTCTCTGTACATTGCTGCAGTCATCTTTCCCTTTATCCTGAGTAGTCTCCCATTTCCTGCCGCTGAAAAACATCCTCACAGCATGATGCTGCCACCACCATGCTTCACTGTAGGGATGGTATTGGCCTGGGGATGAGCGGTGCCTGGTTTCCTCCAAACGTGAAGCCTGGCATTCACACCAAAGAGTTCAATCTTTGTCTCATCAGACCAGAGAATTTTGTTTCTCATGGTCTGAGAGTCTTTCAGGTGCCTTTTGGCAAACTCTAGGTGGGCTGCCATGTGCCTTTTACTAAGGAGTGGCTTCCGTCTGGCCACTGTACCATACAGGCCTGATTGGTGGATTGCTGCAGAGATGGTTGTCCTTCTGGAAGGTTCTCCCCTCTCCACATAGGACCTCTGGAGCTCTGACCGAGTGACCATCAGGTTCTTGATCACCTCCCTGACTAAGGCCCTTCTCCCCCGATCGCTCAGTTTAGATGGCCGGCCAGCTCTAGAAAGAGTCCTGGTGGTTTCGAACTTCTTCCACTTACAGATGATGGAGGCCACTGTGCTCATTGGGACCTTCAAAGCAGCAGAAATTTTTCTGTAACCTTCCCCAGATTTGTGCCTCGAGACAATCCTGTCTCGGAGGTCTACAGACAATTCCTTTGACTTCATGCTTGGTGTGTGCTCTGACATGAACTGTCAACTGTGGGACCTTATATAGACAGGTGTGTGCCTTTCCAAATCAGGTCCAATCAACTGAATTTACCACAGGTGTACTCCAATTAAGCTGCAGAAACATCTCAAGGATGATCAGGGGAAACAGGATGCACCTGAGCTCAATTGTGAATACTTATGTACATATGCTTTCTCAGTTTTTTTATTTTTAATAAATTTGCAAAAACCTCAAGGAAACTTTTTTCACATTGTCATTATGGGGTGTTGTGTGTAGAATTCTGAGGAAAAAAATGAATTTAATCCATTTTGGAATGAGGCTGTAACATAACAAAATGTGGAAAAAATGATGCTCTGTGAATACTTTCCGGATGCACTGTATATATGTATATGTACTATTTATGTAAGTCTGTACTGTACAAAGCCTGGGGTCCTGGAAACTATTGAAATTGTCAGAAAAAAATTGAAATGTAGAGATGTCAGATAATTGAAAGGAACTACTCTGGGCGTCTTTCTCCTAGGAGGACTCGATATGCTGATGTGCTCGCCTCGGTTGTGTATTATTGAATTTCCCCTTGAGATTAATAAAGTATCTATCTATCTATCTATCTATCTATCTATCTATCTATCTATCTATCTATCTATCTATCTATCTATCTATCTATCTATCTAGTGGCTGGAGGAAAAGTAAAAGGGATACAGTTTTGCTAATGTTAGCAGCTAAGCGACTTTGTCTTTCTTTAGAGGTTTTTTTTTTGCTGACGTACTGGCCTCGCTTGTGGTATTAGCGGCTAAGCGAGTTTTCTCTTTCCTCGGAATGGAGCCTTTACCCTGACTCCATCTCTCACTTCCGGGCCGTACAGACACACACACATCCACGTGTAGACGTTTATATATAAGATGTGTGTGTGTGTGTATGCATATACATATATATTTGTATGTGTGTGTGTACAGTGTGTGTGTATGTGTATAAGTGGGCCCTGCAATGGACTGGAGTCCTATCCACGGTTAGGTCCTACTTTGCACACACTGCTGCCAGGATAAGCTCCATGCACAGCTGGGTTATTCACATGGCCAATTGGGTGAATGCCAAGGGACACTAGAATCTGGGGTTCACACTCACCAAAATCTCAACACAAAATACCAAATTCAAGCTCCACAAGCATTTTGGTGGCAGCATCTGCACTTCAGCATTTGCCATTTTAATTAAAATTGTATTTTTTTGGGTAGCAGCAAAATTGTTAAAAAGACATCCATCCATCTATCCATCTTTTAAACCCACATTACAGTGGGATGCAAAAGCTTGGGCAACCTTATTAATAGTCATTATTTTCCTGTTTAAATCGTTGGTTGTTACGATAAAAAATGTCAGTTAAACATATCATATAGGAGACACACACAGTGATATTTGAGAAGTGAAATGAAGTTTATTGGATTTACAGAAAGTGTGCAATAATTGTTCAAACAAAATCAGGCAGGTGCATAAATTTGGGCACCGTTGTCATTTTATTGATTCCAAAACTTTTAGAACTAATTATTGGAACTCAAATTGGCTTGGTAAGCTCAGTGACCCCTGACCTACATACACAGGTGAATGCTATAATGAGAAAGAGTATTTAAGGGGGTCAATTGTAAATTCCCTCCTCCTTTAATTTTCTCTGAAGAGTAGCAACATGGGGGTCACAAAACAACTCTCAAATGACCTGAAGACAAAGATTGTTCACCATCATGGTTTAGGGGAAGGATACAGGAAGCTGTCCCAGAGATTTAAGCTGTCTGTTTCCACAGTTAGGAACATATTGAGGAAATGGAAGACCACAGGCTCAGTTCAAGTTAAGGCTCGAAGTGGCAGACCAACAAAGATTTCGGATAGACAGAAGCGACGAATGGTGAGAACAGTCAGAGTCAACCCACAGACCAGCACCAAAGACCTACAACATCATCTTGCAGCAGATAGAGTCACTGTGCATCGTTCAACCATTCGGCGCACTTTACACAAGGAGATGCTGTATGCAAGAGTGATACAGAGGAAGCGTTTTCTCCGCCCACAGCACAAACAGAACCGCTTGAGGTATGCTCAAGCACATTTGGACAAGCCAGCTTCATTTTGGAATAAGGTGCTGTGGACTGATGAAACTAAAATTGAGTTATTTGGGCATAAGAAGGGGCGTTATGCATGGAGGAAAAAGAACACAGCATTCCAAGAAATACACCTGCTTCCTACAGTAAAATATGGTGGGGGTTCCATCATGCTGTGGGGCTGTGTGGCCAGTGCAGGGACTGGGAATCTTGTCAAAGTTGAGGGACGCATGGATTCCACTCAGTGTCTGCAGATTCTGGAGACCAATGTCCAGGAATCAGTGACAAAGCTGAAGCTGCACCGGGGCTGGATCTTTCAACAAGGCAACGACCCGAAACACTGCTCAAAATCCACTACGGCATTCATGCAGAGGAACAAGTACAACGTTCTGGAATGGCCATCTCAGTCCCCAGACCTGAATATAATGGAAAATCTGTGGTGTGAGTTAAAGAGAGCTGTCCATGCTCGGAAGCCATCAATGAGAGATGTTTTTTAAAGAGGAATGGTCCAAAATACCTTCAACCACAATCCAGACTCTCATTGGAACCTACAGGAAGTGTTTAGAGGCTGTAATTTCTGCAAAAGGCAGATCTACTAAATATTGATTTCATTTCTTTTTTGTGGTGCCCAAATTTATGCACCTGCCTGATTTTGTTTGAACAATTATTGCACACTTTCTGTAAATCTTCATTTCACTTCCCAAATATCACTGTGTGTGTCTCCTATATGATATATTTAACTGACATTTTTTACCGCAACAACCAACGATTTATACAGGAAAATAATGACTATTAACAAGGTTGCCCAAACTTTTGCATCCCACTGTATATTGAACAAGGTGGAGGGGAAGCTGGAGCCTACTCACATCAACCATAGGGCGTAAGGCTGGAAGCCAAATGTGATAGTTTAAAAGAATCAAACTTATACTATGGTTTGGCTATTTTCTAAAATTTGTGTATGTTGGAAAAAACATCAAAACATCAATTCACAAATCATTAACTATTGTGATTGATGGCACAGATTCTAATAACAACTCACTCCTCGAGTCCTACTTGGAATTTTAGAAAATGGTTATAGGTCACATGTGCCTGTCTTTTGGAAGTTTGTTTCCCTTGTTACATTTTTTGATGTATAGTATATTGCATATGATTTTTTTTCTTTCTGTAGGTGCTTATGTGTGTGTTAATGGGGTCAGCAGAGGTTTTTTGCCTAGGGGCATCATTGAGTCTTAATATGCCTCTGGCTCAATAAACCTAAATTTGATTAGGCAGATTTGAAAATGTTATGTTATGTAAATGCAATAAGATTTTGCAGTCATGCAGTTAACCACACAATAGGGCAAAGAAAAACTGCATTAATTAAAATTGTTTAGAAATACAATAATACATGATCTCAAACCTGCTTAAGCCATTTCTGTGTTGTAGCTTAGCACTGGGCATCTATTACTAGACCAGTTTGCCAGCCAACTTAACTAGTACAACTTTGGGGGTGTGGGAGGAGAATCCTCGTATACACAGGGAGAACTGCAAAATCCATATGGTAAATTACAAGCCACCAGATTTGAACCTAGGATGTTTGAAATTTACCAGATCTGACTTTGATTTGTAGTTATCAGTCAATCAGAGTGCCACAATGTTACATAACTCATAACACCCATATAATATACTGTATATATGATATTTGTAAAGATCATTTTAGATATTTACATGTATTCATTTTTTTTCTCATTTCTATTTGATTAATTTACCATGTTTAATTTGCTTTTGCTTCTTTTTTACCCTGAGTAAATTCTAATTCATCATAGAACATGAAAAATATTAATTTGTTTTTCGTCTCTGGATGAAATACAAGATGGATTCTGACTCAAGCAACTCTTCCAAGAAGGACACAGGCCCAAAAAACTCTATTGAGACGAAGAAAGGCAAAGTTCAGACTATGTTTAGAGAGACTGACTTAAGCGTTTCCACATTAATGGACATGCAGCCTAGCATCACAGCTGACACAGAACCAATAACATGTGCTGTGTTGATGCCACAGTCAATAAACACCATAGTGGTACACAGAAACTCAAGTAAGCCCACTGTGACAGATTTGGATTTATCTCCAGTGTTATCCACTAATAAACCCCTTCGCAGAAGGAGACCTAAAAATTATGCACTCCCCAGTGGTATAACTTTTTTTCAGCTTGATTTTAGCAACCTACCCTTTGATGTCTTCTACAGCATTTTGCAGTACTTGTCATGTAAGTACTTTTATGGCTAAACTGATTATATTCCTTTTGCTGATAACTTATATATATATTGGTTGAAATTAAAAGGATTTGAAAAGAAATATCTAGAAAAAGCATTGTGGTAATTGCATATTCAAATTTATGTGTACAACTGAGTATCATATTGCTGTGAATATATATCAAAAATATCAAGTGAAATCTATATTTCGAACTTTTCAAAATGAACTGGCTTAAATTTGGGCATATCAAGTAGAACTATCTTCTCTTGAATAAACAACTCTGTGATATTAATAACTGATATTTGTTTTTTTTTTTGTTTGAATAAATACATGTTGCATGTTAATACCCATTTTTATTTTTTCTTTTGCATTTTTTAATCAATATTGGTTCAGTAAAAGAAATCAGCATTTTAAGCATGGTATCTAAGGTGATAAACAGCTACATTGTGCAGAATATTTCCAAGCTCGTTAAGAGAAATAGAATGGCATTCTGCAGTCTTCACCAGTACAATACATCTGATCAGGAAGAGCACTTTGAGTACTACAGATCAGTTGGTATGATTAAACTTGCTTTATTTTTCCATGCCATGTGTTTATCTTAACTTGAAGTATTTTCTAATATTATGAACATTCTAATTAATTTTCTTCCTCTCATTTCAAATGATATTTGCTATGATACAGAATTTAAAGAAAAAAGATATTGATTATCCCACATATGCAGTATATTTACACATTTCTTTGAAAGTCAGTAACCTCTAGTATTAACTCTGATAACCTGGTAGACTGCACTTTTCAGCAGTGTTTGTAATTTACATTATGTAAAACAAACTGCCTATGTTTAAAAAATTTATTTTGTTTTTCCCTAGGGTTGTTGTTTAAGAGATGTACTCTTTTACTTCCTACAAAGGAAAGGCTGAAATTTATTAGTAGTCAACTGTTTAAGGTATAGTCTTATCATTTACTGCATTGTAATAACCCATTAAAATGTATGTTTGCACTTGGCTACCAATTTTTCTGGCAATTTTTCTGTTTTCAATATCTACTCTCAAAGTTAAGACAAGCAGTTCAATTTGTTAGTGTCTCGAATTGCCTGCGGTTGTTTTATGTTTATTTGTGCTTGTCCATAACACAATACTGACTGCCTCATATTTGGCAAAACAGGTTGAAAATTACTAGATGCAATTTCTCCTCCTGAATTCTAAAGCTCTAAGCATATTTACTATGATTACATTAATTTTCCAGTTTTAAGCTAATTGTAAATACGCATAGATCTTAAGCATATTATTTACTGTTGTTTAAATCTACCACACTGCATTATGACACATTAACTACTGCTGCCTCACAACTTTAAATACAAGTAGCTACGCTTTACACATAGTTATATTCTATGTGTAGCTCCCATGTTCTAAAGTCTGAAAGATACGGTAAAGAAAATGGTAACTCTAAATTGGCCTGTCAGTGAGTGTTCGCTTTTGCGTGAATATGCAAAGCTATATAGAATGGCATCCTTGTGGTCATTCTTGACTTGTTCCAAACAATATCACCAGAAATGTCTGACTCCGAGAAGAATAAGTGGAGTATGGTTATAGAGAGATGGATAGAGAAATTAGCAGATTTTTACCAAATGAGGATATAATGAAAAACTCGGGCTTACTTATACAAGGTTGTTGGGTGAAGTAACACATTCTTTATGGAGTTAAACTTGTATTCATTTCCTAACTCTGGCTATATTCTTTTAGGTTCCATGTTTTGTAATTGGTAAATGTTGCCATGTTCCAGAATGTCTAGGATTTGCAAGTTATGGAGCATTTTTGAAGGTGGGGCATTTAAAAATCGTGTATGCACAAATTTATATTTTTTCTTTTTATTTTTTATAAAACTTAAACATTTTTTTTCTCTATGCAGTAGGAGAATTGCAGAAATTATTTGTATAGCCATTTGAGTTGATAATTTATCACATAGGTTTTTACTTTAGTAACCTAAATCTCAGTCATATAGACTATTAATAAAAAGACTCAATCCTGCGTAACAGGATAGAATAATAATATACATGATTAGTAAACACATTAAAAAAATCTCCAAATTAACATATATTGTTTTTGATTTTAATAATTTTAAGGTTTTGATAGCTGGCTGGGATGAACTTGAGTGTCACCGCGTGTTCAGCTTCCATTGTGATTTCACAAATCTGCACCGTAGAATCCAGACTGTTGTCTCCAGTAAACCAGGTACTAAGTTTTTCACAAGTGGCTAGTAAACATTCTTAAACATATTTGCATTTCACAAAGTTTCTTAAATTCTGAAGTACTCAACTGCATCAGAAAAGTAGTGAGCCAAAGGTTGGAGTTTGAAGGACTTGGTGCAGTGGCTTCCCTATACATAGTACAAATCAAAACTCTTTGCATTTTTGGCACATTAAGACATTGCTATTAAGATTTGTTTTGTCCTTCTACTTGTTTAAGTACACATAGTTAATACTGGCAGCACCATTGTATTTCAGTCACTATGGAAATGACAATTCAAAACAGTTCACTATTCATTCTCAAAATAACTGTTAGTAAGGTGTAACAATCATTTTAAATATTTTTGTTCCAAATTTCCAATAAAAATAAAAATATTCATATGTAAAATTAATTTTTGCCATGACATAAATAAACTAAACTGAGGAGAGGTCATACATAAGCTTCTATATGTAGCTACATAGCCTATTATTTCACAGACTACATAAGTAAAAAGAATGAGAATGTGAGCTACATAAATTTAAGCACTAAATGGATCAGTTGCACATTTTGCAACAGAGAAAATAATTGTCTTTTCTTTTTAAGGTGCATGATGTACCTGAAAAAATTAGAAAGGTCACTTTTGACTATTGAAAGCCTTTTAAGTATAGCTTTCTATACTTAAGCAGCAACACTGGTATGATAGTCAACTAAATCTGAAGCACTGAAAGGTAAGTGGTAGGCTAATTGCTCCTACAAAGCCAAAATTTAATTTGTACCATGGGGGAATAACTTGGTTAACCCAAAACTGACCCATCTTGGGTAGCAAATATTCATATCTAAGCCAAGTCCCAGAAAAGCCTCCTGGGGCATTGGTGTGATCACTAAATAAGATTCCCTAGGGAGGACTTTCTAAACTAAACATAATGTATGGTCTTCCCCTGTACAAACAAGGAATCATGCGAGTCAGCATTTCACTGTACTTCTGTATATACACTTTGCACTACATACAGATTACAATAACTTGACCCTGACTGATCATATCGTCACATTCTCAACACATACACGAATCGTGTATTTTTTATTTCTGAACTAAACTCTGTACTTGGATAAAATGGCAATAACAAAGGCCCTTTTTTGACTTGAAGGAGAAGCAGGATTTTCTAGCTTTATTAAGATAAGTCTTGCTAGATTTTTACATAATTGGAGTAGTTCCTGCAATTCAAAGCCCTGGCCTATTAGTCGTTTTATGCACTATTAGACTTTGGACTAACTGTCAAAAGAACATGGACATATTTTCAGAATAAACTCAAAAGTTTAAATAAACTTACCTCCAAAAACCAAGTGCAGGAAGTTCACTTCAGGTTCTGGAAACCACTCCACTGAACAGGCTGAATTTTGAAGAGGGCTGATGAACAATTTGTGACCAAGTGGATTGGATACATGTGTACCTTTATCCCCATAAAAGTAGCTGGCCAATACCAGTGCAGTAGTCGGTTATATAACAGTCAGCTCTTGTGGAACTCACTGGTATGTAAACTGAACCAGTTAGGTGTCATCTCTTTGCATTGTAGCTTCAGGCCCTCAAATGGGACAATTTTCTAGCCTTGGCTGCATCTAGCTGTTAATTAAAATCAAAATCAAGAGAGGAGAGAAAATTAATTCTGGGAAGAGGATGAAGCCCACCCTATATAGACAACCTAATGTTAAGAAAGGTACACCGCAATAGTATCATACACTGTCAGCATGTCCTACAGGACACTATTGACCAAATAATAATATTCTTCCATCTAATTTACAGAACAAGTGTTGACAGTATTTAATAGTCAATCGCAATTGTAGACTGAATTATTAAAAAAAAACACACCACAGTATTAGCAGTGCACCTAAAAGCTCTAATTGGAGTATACCAAACTCTGATAATGAATGTCTGAATTTAAATGCTTAGACTGAAAAGTATTGCTAATACTGGCAATTTGAAAAATCAGTTTAGTGAAGGCTGTTCTTTTTACAATAGTTTTATGTTTCCTTCAAACAACAATAAATGCTACATTTTAGATATTATAGTTTGATTATGGATGTTTAATATTTTGCAAGACAAATGGGATCAAAGACATTCATAACTTAATATTTCCAATTAAGAATTTTAAAATTGACTTTAAAGTTTAGTGGAAGATAATGTAAACATATAAAAGTGGGGGTTTTGCAATCATACAAACTAGTTCTACTTAAGGTCTCCACTGCACTATTTTATACTACTGTCACTGGAGGGTAGTAGTAAAACAATTTGAACAGTCTGATATTAAAGTATTACAGTTGTCATTTCTCCTTTATACAAATGAATCAATTCCATATCCATATCAAGAAATTGCCTTAATTTTATAATATGTCTGAACTGGAGAAGGTGAAACTTTGATATTGGTGAAATATGTCAGTAAAGAGTTCAACAGTGTCAAAGAAAATATATGTTTTTGAGGATTAAGCAGACCTAAAGTTCATTCTATTCAAATTCAAATTTCACAGTATTGTTTTTTATATATGTAGAATTTCCAACCACTAAAATTAACTTGTGTTATTTTCTGAATTTAGGGACAAGTAAAGTTCACTTATTCTCTGTTTACCTTCACTAAAGCAGTTACCTAATGACACAGCCGAAGGAGTATCAAGCAGTTTTTATTGATAAATGCAGCCAAGTGGTATCTTTAGCATGCATATAAAAATATGGAAGTAAAAATTGAATTGATCACAGAGCAAAACTTTCCAGGATAACATGTCAAACTGTAGACAACAATGGCTGACATTAGACTTCTGCACATATGGAAATTATTTAATAAGTATGAATTTAAGCACCTCTTAGATAACCCAGCTCTATTTTCCAGTCAATTTTAAACAATTCTGAACAAAAACTGGACTGAAGCTCAAGTGCTTAATAACAACATTGTTATTTCTATAGCACATTTTTATTTAAGGAACGTAGCTCAAAGTTCTTTACACAATATAAAAGAAGAGTTACAAGAGAAAAAGCAGCACATTAGAAATAGTTATATACAGTATAACTAAATAATACTGTATATAAAAAATAATTTATAAAGAATCAATATGTGCTTACATAACACAGATATACAGTACAAGTAGTAGAATCCTAATCTGTTTTTATTTTATCCATTAAGATACATTCAATCCCATGGTCACATGGCCAGGGAGGACAGAAAAAACAAACAGAGAAAAAAAAAACAAAATCTGTAGAGGTTCCAATCCAAAAGGCCGTGCTGCCCCCACTGGGCATTCTACCTAATGTAAAGGTGCTAAAGTCAGTCTAATTATTTTTCAGTCTTCATTTTAGTCAATTTGATGCAGTTGGTCTCACAGACAATTAGACAATCTACTTTCATTCCATCATCACAAGTGCCTGCATAGTACTGTGATCAGGTGGCTGTGGCATAAAATGCCATATTATCTATTAGAAGGAGAACAGAAATGAATTCAGAAAAGGCCAAATTGAAAAAGTGGGTTTTTAATATTTTTTTTAATTGGTCAATGGTATTAGCCTGGCATATCTCTGTTGGTAAAGAATTCCAAATGTTTGGTGCATAACAGCAAAAAACTGCCTCTCCACTTTCTTTTATGCTTAGCTCTGGATATAATAAGCAAACCGTGTTAGGCGACCTGAGGTTACGACTGGGAATGTAAGGGGACAGGCACTCCAAAATATATAGTTGAGCAAGATTATTCAGAACTTTACATACCATTGGCATTATTTTAAAATCTATTCTAAAGGACAAAGGTAACCAGTGTATTGATGCTTAAAACAGTGAGATGTGCTCATATTTTCTTTTGCTGGTTAATATTCTAGCTGCTGCATTTTGAACTGTCTTCAACTGGTTGTGTTTCTTAGGTAGTCCTGATAGGAGAGCATTACAGTAATCTATTTAACTTAAAATAAAAATGTGAATTAATTTTTCAGTGTCTTGCACTGTTATAAGAGGTCTAATTTTTGCAGTATTGCTTAAGTGAAAAAATGAAGTTCAATAATATATTTAATGTGTGATTTAAAGTTTAGATCAGAGTCCATGACACACCTAGGTTCTTAACTTCCGCCATGGTATGAGTTTATTTCTAAGATCTTCACTATTTCCATTATTCCCAACAACTAAAATGTATGTTGTTTTTCTTATTTAGCTTGAGAAAATTACAATTCATTCATTCAGAAATAAAAGACAGATAATGAATCCAAGGGCACAGAGAGTCAGAGTCATTGGGTGCTATAGATAAGTAAATCTGTTTGTTGTCTGCATAACGGTGGTAGCTCACGTTGTGTTTTGAGATAATCTGGCCTAACAGGAGCATGTAATTTGAAAATCATAGTGAGTTCAGAATAGATCCTTGTGATACCCAATATAAAATAGCATGGATCCTTGATATTTGTTATCACCATAACTAACACAAAATATCCTATGTGTTAAATAAGACTTAAACCAATTTAGGACATTACTGGAGAGACTTAACCAATTCCTAAGATGATTAATAAGAATACTGTGGTCTATGGTATCAAATACTGCACTCAAGTCTAATAGAATGAGAACAGACATATTGCCTGCATCAGCATTAACCAGCAGGACATTTAACCAGTGTAGTTTCTGTGCTGTGATTGGTCTAAAACCTGACAGAAACTATTCAAGAATGACATGTTTATTCAAGTGATTATTTAACTGGTTAAAAATTACTTTTATCCGGAATTTTACTTAAAAAAGGTAGGTTAGAAATAGGTATAAAATTGTTGAAGACAAATGCATCAATATTATTTTTCTTGAGTAGGGGTTTAACTACTGGTGTCTTTAGAGAATGTGGGAGGACCCCAGTATCTAATGAGGAGTTAACTATATTAAGTACAGAATTAAGGCGCACATCAGAAACTTCTTTAAAAAAGTGTGTTGGGACAGGGTCAAGGGTACAAGTGGAAAGTTTTAATTGAGTCAATATTCTATTAATTTCAGATAAACATATATTAGTGAACTAATTAAGTTCACTATAGTGAACTCGATAAGTTTCAACAGTGTAGTGTATTATATTACATCTAATATCATCTATTTTGTGATTAAAAATTTTTGCCAAAGCTTTGCATGTTTCACTTGAGGTATTCAGGAGTCAATCCACTGATTGAGCTGGGCTTAGAAGATGATCGATAGTAGAAAATAAAACTCTTGGATTTCCTGCATATTTATTTATACATTTAGAAAAATAGGACTGCCTTTCTAGTCTGACTGCTTTGTTGTATTCTGTAATATGTGCCTTCAATATTTCATCGTGAACTGTTAATTTAGTTTCCTCCCATTTACGCTCAGCCTTGCGGCATGTCATTTTAAGTGTAGACAGGGTATGAGTCTTCCAAAGTATTCTGGTGCTGGTGGATTACTTAACAATTTTGTCTGGGGCTACAATGTCAATTACAGCTCTCACCATAGCATTAAAATTGTCCATCTTACTGCTTACACTGCAGGCTGCATTAGGACAAGCAATACTCACAGACTGGTCATGCATAATATTAGCAAACCGACAAGCTGCTTGAGCATCAAAATAATCTATCTATCTATCTATCTATCTATCTATCTATCTATCTATCTATCTATCTATCTATCTATCTATCTATCTATCTATCTATCTATCTATCTATCTATCTATCTATCTATCTATCTATCTATCTATCTATCTATCAGTATTTCTACATCAAATAAGATGTAGAAATGGTCAAATATACCAATGTCTATAACCTGCCTCACATTAATGTCTAGCCCTTTTGAGATTACTAAATCCAGCATAGCATTTGTAGCATTTCTTGCATTAGATGATATTAGAACATTAAGACAAACAGATTTTCAGAAGACATATCATGTTTGATTACTCTTTCTTTGTACTCAGTAGTATTTCTGGCCCATACTATTATTTTAGTGCTTAAAATGATTTAAATGAAATGTTCTGAAATATGGCAAATTAATATAGTGATTGCATAAGTACAATAGTTGTTCCCCAAGGAGAAGCACTGGAATTGTACTGAAATATGGCAAATTAATATGGTGATTGTATTACTGCAATGGTTGTTCCCCCAGGAGCAGCACGGGAGTTGGAAATACACATTCGTCTGTTCTGCAGAAGTGTACTGATTGACCCCTGGGACAATCAAAATGATACTTTGTTCTGGCTGACCAGATTATTAAAGCCATGGCCAATGGTTAACCAAGCTCGGCTGCTCTACATTCTGTATGGGCCAGTGACATCAGAAGGTAGTGTATATATCTTATACAGTGATCCTAATTCTAATTGAGACTAGCTGATTAACTATTCTACAATTTGATCAGATGACATGTCCTGTCCTGTCTTTAGGACAACAGAAACTGAAATACAGAGTCTAAAAGACAATTTTCTGATATATAAAGAGGTACATATCTGACATTTGCCTGTAAAAGAAGATGAAAGGGCTTTTTTAAATGTATCAGTAAATAGCTAGTGTGTTTCTAAGTTTCTGGTTGTCTTCTAGCTAATTAGCCTGATCTAGAATGCCCACGGGACCTCCCAAAAGAGAACCAATTGGTCTGCAAAAAGTTTTTGTATTTGATTTCTTTAATTAATCTTTTTAGCTTTATATAATGTGGATTGGCTCACATATAGTATTGTGAAACATTCATTTAGCAATATCCTGTGACTTTACTAGCATTTTCTTTTTCCTTTTTGGAAATACTTTTTTTAGGTAATATTGATTGGCAGAAAATGACACAAAGTTTGGCTGAAGAATGTTCAGTGGTGCAGTTTGCTAATGCCATTAAATTAATGCATCATGATGGAAAGCCAACTGAATGGACAGCAGACAGTGTTATAGGACTTCTTGAAGAGTTGACAGGTTGTATTAATAGTTACTTAATTTCCTAATATTGAAATTATATGTTATTAAAAAATTGTTAGGTGTGTTAAGATCATTGATGGAGAAAGTAAGACACAGAACAAGGTTGAGTAAATTAAAGGCACGTGTACATTAAAGTCTTTCAGTTTATGGCATTATACCATATTGCACTGTATGTGCAGTATCATCAGTGGCTAAGTTTTTGTTTGTTTTCTGAGTATGCTGTGATGAAACAAAACTTCAACTGCAGAAATTTCAAAATAGAAATAGAACGGTAAAGGTATGTTCTGTATATTTTTAAATTTGCTCGCTTTGACTTTCATGTATGCTTGGTACATGTGCAGCTGGATTCAAACTAAAAATATAGAATATTTTTGGTGTCCACATTTATAATTGTATTAATTCTTTGGTTTGTATATGAATTTCTACTTAAGAAAAATTAATAAAGTCTTTAAATCCTAAAGCATAATGCAAGATTTTATTTTTAGTTTTTATGTAGGGTCTGGTGTGAATTCTTCACAAGTTCCCTAACTAACAATAATCATGTGTTTGCTTACTTTACTTTAGATAGACTGGATTGGATTTTCAGAACCTAGGTGTCTTATAGGCCTCCTTACATATAGATAGACAGATAGACAGAATATGAAAGGCACTATAGATGGATAGATAATTTTTCTTTCTTGCACCTCCTACTGTAGAAGTGAAACTTATCTTTGCTTTCTTGACCACCTGTGTCATGACCCATATGCAGTTTAGGTATGTTAACAATATAATCCAGGCAGGCAAAATTGGCTTCACAAAATAATTTTGAATATTTAGAGCTCCTTGTGATAAATTTTAGTTTTTATATTGCTTTCAGTATATGCACAATTTTTGTTTAATGTAGATTTTTAAAGGAGTTGATTACACATGTCCTGGATATTAAAAAAGCTAAATATTTCGTTGTTTACAACATTAAATTCTGAAATTTGTGTCAATTATGAATAACTTATTAGAATAGGGAAATAGTATACTGTATCAGATGATGACATTAAATGTAAAAACAAAGTCCTTAGATTTTTATGTGTGCCTCTTTGCACAATTTTAATTTTAAAATTAATTATCTTATTTTTTAGTGTAGGCAAATCTTGTGTTACCTTTTTTCTTCTAATCTCTCATCATTTAAGCAAAGCTAAGTCCAGATAAGCTCAATAGCCAAAAGCATACTTCATGTATGCCTTCTGAAATTATGTAAAAAGTACTAGTGTATCAAATGTACAGTCCTGATTGGCAAAAATAGAAGTAATCAATAAGACTGAGTGATGTGAACAGACAAATAGCAAGTCTGTATATGTCTAAGGAATAAAAGGTTAAGAAAGAAAGTAAGGAAGTTGGATGATCTAGATAGCCTGTAGTTTTAAAGAGCACTACATGAGTGAACACGAAGAGACAGGCTTTGGAAAACATCATGAAGTACATGCTCAAGACAGGATGGATTTTTTAGAATGATATCTGGTCAAAGGCATTGAAAGTCACATTAGTTATAAATTAATCTCTATAATTTTGACAGATAGTGTACTACAGTTAGGTATCAGTAGGTATGTTATCATATGTAGCACATTTTGTTAAATTCACATCAACATAACTGAAATACATAAGTCATTTATTAATTCCACCTTATAAAATTCAAAATTATTAATTTTCACACATAACAGGTAGTATGTGACCATACAGTAAGGTTTTTGTTAATGGCAACTGTCATTTCTTAAATGAAGGGCCATATGTTTCTTTTTGACAGATGTTCCAAATGAGTGGCTGTTGGAGAATCAGGCTCGCTTGCTTCTTCTTTGTGGGAACAATATTTGTTATACCATAATGTCCAGCAAAGCTGTAAATGGGCGTGTAAATGAACTGGCAAATCTGATGGTTTTTCAAGCGCTGGTAAGTAGGTAGGAATAAGCTTTAAATAAATGTCACTTGTCTTACTTCCCACCTCTCCCCATCTCTGTCTTGCTCTTTTGACCCTAGCCTCTTTTCCCCTCGATAGATGAGCCTTCCCTATCAACTATCCTCACAACTCCAAACTCCGTTGACATTTGGATATGAGATGGCTTTAAAGTCTCAGAATGACTCAAAGGTTAAGGATAGATTTACACCAAACCAGTCAAGAAAGAAATCTCTCTAGTTGTCCTTAGTGTCCCTGTGCTTCTTGCCTTTAGTTGCCATTAAAGAGTTGGATTTTCATGTGGCTGCCTACTATGATAGGGTGAAAGGATAATTTCATACGTATATTTTTGAGATCAAGTGACTTCTAATGTACAGGAGGTCACCTGTAGAATTCTTTCCCTGGTTTTACACTCTCTTTCGATAGAGGTTCAAGCATCCCTCCTAAATTTCTGGATTATCTAAAATCTAGCATCCTGGAATAGCACTGAAAGCTTCCAGCCTGTCTGGTTTTCTCTCACAATGATATTACAACTTCCTAATGATTTCCACGGTACACAGCATTCATACAGTATTAATCACCATGTAGAAATCCGTGTATTCCCATATAGGTAACTTTCTAGCAGTCAGTGTGCACTGCCTCTTTCCTGGCGATGTTCTGTGGCACATCCTTATTGCAACATAATGGTGCCATTGTCCCTGGCAGCCCGTACACTTGGCAACTGTGTATTTACATTTACAGCATCTTGCTGTGGAAAGAGGGTGTTTTCAGCATTTCATAGGTGAGTAATGAAAGTCATGATTTTAAAAAGTTCCATATTCTATAATGCAATCTCTTTAATTATTACTGTACAGTGCCCATTAAAAGTATTCACATCCTTGGAAGTTTTCATATTTTATTGTTATACAAGATTAAATACTGTGGACTTAATTTTGATGTTGTGACACTAATCAACAGAATTAAACTTAATGTCAGTGAGTGAAAACAGATCTCAGCAAAGTGGTCTACAGTAAATTAAATACAAACTTAGAACACAAAAAAATTGTTCAACACAAAAAATAAAAACAAAAACAAATGAAATCCTCAATGATTCAATTTTGTATAACAATAAAATGTGAAAAACTTCAAAGTAGTGAATACTTTTTATAGGCACTGTAGCTCATAGTGCATATATTTGCTTAATTGCTCATTCTATTTCCTTGTTGGTCATACACTCACAGTATAATCATTTTAACTTAGTAGCAGACTGCACAGATTTAGGACTTCTTAAAAGCAACTGATGACTGCAGAATTTCAGCTGACATCCTAAATCAGTATAATTTAAAAATCAGTAAACTTCTTATAAAACAATAAATAATTTAAAATACAGTTTGCTGTTATACTAACTATTAGTAGATATCTATGGTATGTACTGTTTTAGTCATTTCAGGGACTTCTATACCTACTCCTAAAATGTTTCTTACATATGTTTAGTTACAGTGAAGTATAGTAGTGTAGGTAATTGTTTATGAAAAGTGGTGACTGATGTCTCTCTACTGCATTTCAAAAAGGGGGTAAGTTTGTGGCTTTTTAAATATCAACTGAGTATTCAGTGTTTAAAGGCAGCTGGTCTGATGTGTATCTGGTGTCCATTAATAAACAAATAGTTTTCTCCACTATTTACATTTAAGTGCAAAATTCGCTTATTTTTGCATTGCTTTTACAAAATAAATATAGAAATATTAAAAATTACCAAAAAACTGTAACTGCTAATTTGACATATATTTTTGCATTTCTCTGCTATTTTAAAACTCAATGAAGAGATTATTTGTTTAAACTTTAATTTTTGTGCAAATTACCATCTTTTGCAACAATAATCTGAGTTGGTTCAGTCTGGTGTCTTTTCATATTCCAAGTACGTTGGCAAACTATGAAATTGTACAATAATGCTTTAATTAAATTTTAAGAAAACAAATGCAATATCTAACAAGCAATATTTTCCCAGCTCTCTGACAACATTCTCTTTTATTGCTTTGTCTACGTCTGCATCTATTATCATTGAACAGCTATATTTAGAAGTAAATGAATATTAGCTGTTGCCATACCCTCTGTTCTTGTCATAGTCATTCCTCTTATATGTGGAAAAAAGAATAATTATGTTTAAGATATACCTTTATTATCCTAACAGCAGTCAAAGCTTTAAAACCATGCAAGTTTCTAAAAGGTACTTTATTTGAACATACATGGGCAGTTTTTCACTTTATTTTGGACTCAGGTGTGTGAAAAAGATGGCTATCATATGCAGTGGGTGAGGAAAATGCTGCAGAAGATATGTATGGTTTTTGGCAGCTTCAGAGAGAGGTGTAACTTCATACAGAAAGTAGAGAGTGTGTTCTGTCAACGTAGCTTGGAAATCCTGGAGTCTATAATTGAAGGTGAGGAGCGAATCAATGACTTTTCCTTTTTGTTTTCAGTGTATAAATTACCATATGTGGAATTGTGTTACTAGTGAGCTACCTGATTATTGATTTTTTATACACTTTTTTGCATTTAAGTGTACTGTTTTATTGTGTATTCTTGCTTTTAAAGACAAAAGGAATATTCAGTTATTATACATAATATGTGCAATACCATTACTCATAAAGATATTTTATGGTATTATTTGTAAAAGGAGTACTGATTTTTCAATAAACTTGATATAGTGAGTTTTATACCATGATTCAATTTTTATTTATTTTCTTTATTTATTTGTACAAGGTAATATAGAACAGATTTGTGCTGATTTGGCTTAACTCTATTGATCAAAGTCTGTCTTTTTCTTGTGAGCTAATGAGGTGACTGTACCTTTTTACATGCCATGAAGGATGTTTTTTGGCTTTGACTTAATTTTTAATTGTCTGACAAAAGTTCAAGGTCTCATACTCCACAGCATCCAAATAGACTGTCAGAGTGATAATCTAAAACCTTTAGCCATGTTTAGATCATTTCTGTTTGTTTATGAAGAAGAAGAAATGCTTGCTTTATACTTTTATTGTCTGATTTATTCTTTGCCAATTTAAAATCATCTAAGGTACTTGTTTTTAGAAATATTTGGGGGAAAAACAATGCTATATACTATTTCAATGTTTTTAAAGTTATTTACTGTATTTTATGTATTAATAATTTGTACCACCTTATAGAATACAGAATCATTTTTATTTGTATTTACATAGCAAAATTATTTTGTACATGCATAAATGTATTCTTAAACCTACCTAGGCCAGTTCAGGGTTTTGAGGGCCTAAGCCTATCCCAGCAAGTTAAGGGACAAGCAACCTTCACAGGACCCACTTATGCCCACGCTAACACTCACACTGGGCCAACTTAGAAATGCCCAGTAATCTAATATGCAACTCTTTGGGATGAGGAAATAATGAGCAGAATACCTGGAGAGAAAAAAATGCATAGATAATGAGCAGGGGTAACATTCTCACCCAGGAAAATGGGTCTTGGAGGCAATAGTGCTACAACAAAATGAATTCCTTACAAATTCCCAGAGAGAAAAGTGCTGCACAGATTCAAATTTAAAATGGTCTATCACGTTTAACTCATAAGTATTTGTTAATTTTGGTGTTGAAAACTTCACTCTAATAAAAAGGAAAGAAAATTATAATGTATTGCAGAATTGAATTGCAAAATTTTATATATTACAAATTATAATAGAATCAAAATATTTGAAAAATGTAAAATATATGTAAACCTAAATATCATGATAATATCATATTGTGGTGTCCCTAGTAAGTTTCACGCTTGCTTAATTTTTGATTAAGATAAATATAACTAAATTGTTGTCTAGAACCATAGTACATTTTGTTTAGAGGTACTGTATCTTTATCCCCTTTAATCATTTTGAAGTGAATAAAATCATTTTTCCTTCTCATGCATTGTATTGTCTGACATAATGCATCTTCATGTATTCTAAAAACATGACCGGCTAATTAGAACATTTTTACTATACTTTATTGAAAGATGAGGTTCTTAACTCACCTTAAATTCTTTGCTGACTTTACTTGTACAGTAATTCCATTAACCTGTTTGTTATCTTTTGTTATTTTCATTGATTTCACAGGAAACCAGGACAGTGAATCTAACAGTTTTCAGAACCTCTACAGTTTTTTAAAAGCAAACGCACATTTTCACATGGAGATCCTGTATTCTTTCATCAAGGAATGAAAATTTCAAGTGGCTCCAGGACTGATGACATCAAATATGTTCAAAGAAAGAGCAAGGTTTTGGTAAACATTAAACTTGACACATGGTTCAATATTGCTTAGTTTTTTTGTAATTTATATTAATTTCAATAAAATATGTTTAAGTAATCCTTGTGTGTATGTTGACAATTCAGTGATTCTAAAATATAGACATGTAGTTAAACAAATGACAGGGTAGTTGAGGTCTCTCTGGCCAAGAACAGTAGTCAGGCCCTCATCATAACTGACACTATTGAGCTGATAAGGTGTGAAAAAATATTTAATTATTACAAAACTGATCATTTAGGAGGAAAGAAAAGAGCCACATTATGCTTTATGTCAAAATTCAAACTTTTCTTCTCACATTAACATTATATGTACAGTAAAACTCTATTATATAATATTATTATATGTACCTATTTACAAGGTACATATAATAATGATAATAATTCCAATTTTGAAAAAGAATTAACAGCCACTCCTCACCTGAATCAATCTAGTGTGATACTATTTGAATTTTGTTAATTTTCTAAAGCAAAAAGTCTGAAATATAAGCAGCTGACATTATTTCTTATATGAATTATTAAGTATAAGAAACTATAATATATGTGATAAGAACGAGTGGAGCCTTATATGACATGAAGTAGAGGTAAGTAACACCAAATGCGTCAAATATAATCAAGCTGAATAACAGAAGAAGGCAGGTTGTGTTAACATTCAAATACATAGAGTAGAACAAATTCAATTTGATAACATTGGATAGAATGCCTCTCGCGTTGTGAAGTGGGGGACTGAACACATACTAAGGAGATGTGGTCGCTCCTCTGAAACCCCCTCTTAAACGGTGATACAATGGGAAACAAATAAATTTTTTTTTTTTTACCTCCTCTTTGCTCGATCAGCTGCTGCTGCTTGTGCCGTGCTGCGTGATCTGCATGTTGCGCAGCACATCGAACATTTAAAAGCCTGTACAGCAGCTGTCCCTTTGGCTCACTTCATTGCCTCACCGGACGTTAAAGTGTCTCTGATATAATCCCGTCTCGACCCAAGATTTTTTTATTATAATAGAGTGATATGTCTCAAAAACGAGTAGGCAGGTAAGAGGAAGGCCTATAGGTGATACAGAGATATAGTCATAAATCCATCTATTATCCAACCTGCTTTATCCTAACTACAGGGTCACGGGGGTCTGCTAGAGCCAGTCCCAACCAACACAGGGCACAAGGCAGGAACAAACCCCGGCAGGGCGCCAACCCACCACAGTAGTCATAAATCCATAAAAGTGAATAGACTAGCCAAGTTTAAGTATATTTTTAAACCTTACAAATACAGTACATTAGATTTAAAGAAGTCTTTGAACCCAATAGTTTTAACGTTAATACATTTAATGGGTCTCAATCAGTAACGGCAGTAACTAACATAAGGAATGGCAGTCACTTCAGTCTTCTTTCCTTTTTTCTATAATGGTTTGCTTTGGCATTGCATTTCTCCGCTCAGAGCACAAACAGCAATCATTTTTCTGACAGCAGAGAGAGCAGTAAAAACTGCCCTCTATAAAGGGCCCATAGACATCACGGGTGAAGAGAAAAAAAGGACGGGCTGTCATCACAAATAACAATAACTCTTGTGAATGTGATGAGCATGTGGGCAGTGCACAAAACTATTTTGAGGTAAGTAATTAAGGGATGAAACAAAGTCACGTCGTGCTGACGTGGAGGAAGACTTTACTACTAAAAGGCTGATCTTTGATGGCTCATTGATGTTTCATTTAAGAATCAATGTTGTCACAGATGTTTCTCCTAAAATTTCTTAGGAGGCACAGCTTCAGACAAAAAAGAGACATGAGACACAAGTGAAGTAAAAGGAGACAAGACCGAGAATTTGGTTTGCAGAGCATCTTAGGTTTTATGAGATCTCTTTCTAGTTTTGTTTTCATCTTTTTCTTGACTTCTTATTTTTCCTTATTTTTGGGCAGATGCCTTTATCCAAGATGACTTACAGACATCCGGTCAGTTCCATTTCTTTTGTTTTTCCAATTTTAGCACAGGCAGATGAGTGTCTTACACGTGGTCACATAATGGTGTTGGCAGTGGGATCGGAAGTCCAAAGTCTTCACCCCTGCCTGCATTTTCTTCCAGAGTAACTGATCTTATTGGAGCACCGCAATATAAATTAGAGCAACAAAAGGTATCGTTCAGAAGTTTGGTAAAGTTTTTTATTACCACAAATAACTGTTCAAACATTTCACCACGTATTACTGAGCACGCCATGCAAATACTTTCAAGTTACAAAAAAATGTCAAGACATCACTTAGGCCCATTGTGTTACTTTGCTGAGATCTCTGCTGAAACACTTGCATGGATACCAAAGGACAATGTCTCCATTTTATTTCTTTCTGATATCATTGCTGTTGAGGAGAAACCAAAAAGAACATTAAAGAGATCGATTTTTGATTTTTCATTCCTACGTCAAAACAAAATGTGACTGGAAATAGTGCAACTAATTAGCATATCTTTAAGTAAGCTCAAGACGGACTTCAAATATGGATTCCTCATGCTTTAAAACCCAGTATAGGCACAGAGGTCCGTAAAAATCATAACCAAAAGTCCTACAAAAAAGTAACAATGAACAGACTGAATAATAACCAGCAATACAAATGTGTTGTGTTTTTGTTCTCCAGCCGTCTGGAGTTTTTTTTGTTTTGTTTTTTCTGTCCTCCCTGGCCAAACGACCTTACTTTTATTTTATGTTAATTAGTGTTCCCTAATTTTAACTCTTATTTATCTTGTCTTTTTTTCTCATTCTTCATCATGTAAAGCACTTTGAGGTACATTGTTTGTATGAAAATGTGCGATAGAAATTAATGTTGTTGTTGTGACGCTTACTGGGCAGTTCATGTGTTTAATAAAATGAGTTTATCACGAGCAATCGAGGCCCAGTATCATATCAGTCAGATATTTTTAACCTGCTTAATCCTGAAGTGGGCTGTGGGGGGTCTGCAAGAGCCAATCTCAACTAGCATTGGGTGCAAGGCAGGATCATACTCTGGACACACACACACACACGGGCCAGTTTAGAATGACCAGAACACCCAACCTGCCTGTCTTTGGGCTGTGGGTGGACACCAGAGCGCCAGGAGGAAACCCATGCAGACACGGGGAGAACATGCAAACTCCACACAGGGAGGTCCCAGGACGCAAACCCTTGGCCACCTTCAGTATGCACAATGCAAAGGAATTTAGACAAAGGAGAAGCTGCACTTGTGTTGGGCATCAAGCAGGTCATAAGTGGTTTGCAATAAAGGCGCCTCTCCTTCTTTCAAATGTTTATGTGTTGTAAATATTCGTGTCACTTTCTTCATATCCACCGAAACAAACAGGTGAATTTTTATGTTTCATTCTCTCCATCCATCAATCCGGTGAGCCTACCAGAGCAGCAGGTAAAAACTAACGATTAAAGGAAACAATAATTCTCCATGCTGTTTGAACTCGTGCTAAGCCTCAAGCAGTCTGTTGACATTCCCGTGAACCCGTGTTTTGAGGGCACCTGAGAATTCACTCTTGTTCTTCTAAAAGCAATTTTTTTCTTTTTTTACATTTGTTAGAGATTTATTGTGATTCCTTTTTACTCAAACACAATGACATGTCCTCTAACTCATTGGGTTCTTGGTCACCTCTCTTACCAAGGCGCATTTCCATTGATTGCTTTGTCTAGCTGGGCTGTCATCTCTTGGAAGAGTTACGGTCACTCCACAGAATTATGAAGGCCACTGTGTTCTTCTGAAACATTCAGTGCTGCAGATTTTTTTGTATCCTTCCCCAAATCTGGTTTAAAACACAGTCCTGTCTCTAAGCTCTGCAGGCAATTTTTTCAACATCATGTCTTGTTTTTTGCTCTGATACACACTGTCAACTGTGAGACCTTCTATTGATAGAAAGATCAAATCTTGATAAGCAAAAATCTTCATTAGAAAAGGTGATAGGCGTCTTTCCAAAGATTCTTCTCACAATTCTATTTAAGATGTTGTCCAGCCCTTTTAGGCCAAGAGTCCAGCGGATCTTTTTTCCGTCCATGACATGGAGGGCTTGAAATGCTAATAAACTTTGAGATGGCATATTTTGAGGTGCCACAACAGTATGACTCTATATAATTAATTAATGTAAGTAACACAGTGATATGTCATTTAATATGTCTACATCAGTGAAAGGCAACCTTTTTCGAGTTGCGGCGCACTAAGTCCAGAAATTTTCTTTTGTGGCGCACCTGAGGGACTGCCCATAAATAAAGTCGTGACGATACAATCTATGGACAATCGCCAATAAAAACAGTTAATTTTACAAGTTTGAAAGACATTTTATTAATAAAGGAATCAAAGAATAAATCTTAAATTTAATTAATGTAAACGCTGAGATTGTTTTTCAGCACATATGAGATTGACGCGAGGATCAATTTTCGAAAGACAGACACGCATTTCCTTGTCGATCATTTGAAGTCTCTTGCGTTTCTTAGCCTTCATTTCCGTAAGTGTTCCGTTATCTGTTTTTCCAACATAAATTTTTTTTTTAACATTATCTTTTTAATCAACCAAAAGTTCAAAAACACTAGCAATTTTAAATATTTTACAAAAGTTTTCGCTGTGCCCCTAGAAAATTCTGTGGTGCACTGGTTGCCCGACAATGGTCTACATGAAAGATTTTATTTGTTCTGTTTTGCACACAAACTGAAAAGTATGGCGCATATACTGGATAGTGGAGGTGTTGATGTTGGGTCAATTCCAAGGGCTTCTGACTGACAGGGGTGTTCAAAAATATTGTAACATAATTTTATCAGTTAGTTATTGAAATGACTTTTAATTGAATAATTTACTTAGAATTTAGAACCTAATAGTAACCATCCAGGCAGTCGTTACATTGTATTCCCCCTCTCTATTTAAGTGACAATGGTTCAGCCCGGTCAACTTGAATCACAGAGTGTTAATCCACACACTTAGGTGCCAGCGTCAGAGGGCACAGAGTTTGTTGTCCTGAGCGTTATATTTACCCTCCAAGAAACAAACCAAAAACATTCAATTTCTTTATAACAAGAAAAAATGTTGTTATGTGTAACAAGAACATGTAAATGGCAAAACATCAGCATAAATACAGTAGGAAAGGCGTGTCTAGAATCCACAGCACAGTCTCTCCAGATTGAGTCACTGCAGCTTGTAACTCCTTTAGAGTTCTCATTGGTCTCTTGGTCACCTCCTTCACTCATCATGCAGAGAGTTAAAAACAAGTAAAAAATATTAATAAATACTGTAGCTGTTAGTCTTCTGCAAGATAAAAACATCCCAAAGACTCCCTAGAAGTTTTACTATATTTGTGAACTTGGAGTGGCGTCACTTAACTCTTAAGAATTACCCAGGGCAGAGGACGTGGACCTACCTGTGTTTGCTGCCCCACTGGCTTTCGCAAGAAGACACTGGCGATACCATAACTGAGTTGGCATATGAGTCTTACTAATCTTTGTGTCGAAAAAATACCTCCAGATAGACAATGTTTAAGTGAAAACTTCAAGCCTTGCCCTCCATTGCTGAGGAGTTTCACTTGCAGCGTACGTTCATTACGAAGTTGTGTCTCTTCATCTGTGTCATTAGCACAACGTTATTTGCTGATCACCGGTTTTTCATAGTGAGAAGTGAGGTGTGTGCAAGCGCCATCTAGTGGGTGCGGTTGAGCGTGAGCAGAGCGGACTCCTCTACACACACACACACACACAGGTCTTTTGTTTTTATAAGTCTAATAATGTAGCAAAATGTGGCGCCGTCACCAGTGGCTGATTTTATGGCTCGCCATCCTAAGAATTTCATGCTTGCCCAGCTGTCAAAAACAATATGGCTGTGCATCTGCTTCTTGTTTATAGCTTTTGATGGCTCTTCTATTTAGATAACAGTTACATGAGTATCGCTATTATTTAACTCTTAAACTTGACAGCATGTGACGGGAGCCCAAAGCCACTCAGCCCTAAATGGTCTCCTCCTGCTGGTGCAACCAAACAGCCAGACCCGTATCTTTAGGTTCGCTTTAATTCAGGGATGACTGGCTTCAAAATAAGACCAAACTCGTCATCCTCAGTGTTTCGTGGGCACTTCCAGCCTCGGTAAAATAGAAACCGAGACGCTTGTTTCAAGTCTTATCTCAATGGGAAAAAAAAACTCCTGCTGGATATCTCTACTGATATAGGCTGGGTGACGTCTTAGAAACGAAAGGAAATTAAAACGATCAACCTACAGGGGGCTGAATTCAAAGACACCTCGAAAATCAAAGTGAAAGAATGATGCGGCAGGCAGGCTCGTCCATTTTGCAGAAATTTCATTGGAGCAACTCCAAATCGTCCTCAGTAGTTTGTGTGGCCCCCATGTGCCTGTATGCATGCCTGATAACATCGATGGGTGGGGTCATGCTCTTAATGAGACGACGAATGATGTTTTGGTGGATCTCCTCCCAGATCTGGACCAGGGCATCACTGAGCTCCTGGACAGTCTGAGGTGCAACCTGGCGGCGTTGGATGGACCAAAACATAATGTCCCACCCAGAGGTGTTCTATTAGACTGAGGTCAGGTAAGTGAGTGTGGGGGCCAGTCAATGGTATCAATTCCTTCATCCTATAGGAACTACCTGCATACTCTCGCTACATGAGGCCGGGCATTGTTGTGCACCAGGAAGAACCCAGGAGCCACTGCACCAGCATAGGGTCTGACAATGGGTCCAAGGATATCATCCCAATACCTAATGGCAGTCAAGGTGCCATTGTCAAGCCTGTAGAGGTTTGTGCGTCCCTCCATGGATATACCTCTCAGATCATCACTGACCTACCACCAAACCGGTCACGCTGAACGATGTTACAGGCAGCATATCATTCTCCACGGCTTCTCCACTCTCTTTCATGTCTATCACATGTGCTCAGGGTGAACCTGCTCTCACCTGTGAAAAGTACAGGGTGCTAGTGGTGGACCTGCCAATTCTGGTGGCAAATGCCAATCAGGCTCCACGGTGCCCTCATGAAGTCTGTTTCTGATTGTTTGGTCAGAGGCATTCACACAGTGGCCTGCTGGTGGCCATTTTCTAGGGCTCTGGCAGTGCTCATCCTGTTCCTCCTTGCTGGTCCTGCTGATAGTTTAAGGACCTTCTATGGCGCTGTTCAGCACTCCTCGAATCTCCTTCATGCCCTTGAGACTGTGCTGGGAGACACAGAAAACCTTCTGGCAATGCCACATATTCGTCATCCTGGAGAATTTAGACTACCTGTGCCACCTCTGTAGGGTCCAGGTATGGCCTCATGCCACCAGTAGTGACAGTGACCGTAGCCATATGTAGCAAAACTAGTGAAATAACAGTTGGGGAGGGAAAAATGTCCGTGGCCTCCCCCTGTTAAACCATTCCTGTTTTGGTGGTCCTCTCATTGCTGCCCATCTAGTGCACCAAAGCAGCTGAAACTGATGAACAAGCCCCTCTGCTACTTAACTGACCAGATCAATACCCAGAAGTTTCATTGACTTGATGTTATATTCTGATTAAAAAGTGTTCCTTTCATTTTTTTGAGCAGTACATAATAACAACATCTCTCTATTATAATAAAAAAAATCCTGGGACAAGGCGTGACTTTTTCAGAGAGATACTTTCATGTCCCGCGAGACGAGCCTTTGTGCCAAGAGATTTAACTATGCCCGGGGCTGGAAATAAAAGTCAAAGAGTAGATGAGAAAGTAGAACGTCGTAAGGAGGTTCGAAAACGTTGGAACGATACACATGGAGAGCAGGTTAGAGATAATGAAAGTACTAAAATTCGAAAGTCTCAAAAAAAATGAGAGTAAAGATCGCATTAGCGCAAAGAAATGGTAATTATTACACGGTGAAATAACAGAACAGCGAAAAGAGATCGAATATATTGTTCAGATTTAAAGTTTAACTCGGAGACTTGTAGATCGTCTAATTCATGTTGTCATCAGAGAAAAGTAGTTTTTCTTCCCTACAAAGAGGCGTATCCACGAGAATTTACAGATTTGTTGTTTGGTGAAAATGAAATCCACATACGCAAGTGGCAGAGACACAAAGTGGCTGGCACATAGTGCAGGCCAGGGGGTTGGTGAACAAGTAAGTTGGGGGCAAAGCCCTCTAGTTTTAAAAAAGGATGTAGCCACCAGACTGGCGCTCCCACTCCCCAAACCTGACACAGAGAGAAGTGGACACACGTCCCAGCCCAACACACGGTTTTTTATGTAGAGTGGGAAACGCTTTACTTCCATTTGCCACCTGCTCAACACAGTACAGAAGCACAGTAGCGAATAAAGCACACACTTTGTCTTCTTCTCTCTCTCTCTCTCTCTTTCCACCACCACTCTACCTCCCTAATCCCCGAATGAAGTGAGGTGGTCCCTTTTATGTTGCACCCAGGAAAACTCCTGGTCTGGAGGCACTGGTGGTAGCCAGATGAAATAGATGAAATAGGGTTTGCTGATTCCTGCAGCACCCCTTGGCGACACCTCTGGAACCTAACAGGGCTGGGCCCATAAACTCCAAGTCCCAGTGTGCCCTGTGGTAATCCAGGGGGCTGCCACCTAGCGCTCTAGGGGACATAATGTCCTGTGTCTGTTTTCTCTCCCGCTCCTTCCTTCACAGTATGTAAAAACAAGTTTGGTACAGCTCAAGATCCTGGTTGGCACCCCCCTCATGCAGACACGCAGTCCAGTACCCCCACCTGGCAGTGTTGGCAGGAAGAGACAAGCAGTTTGGAGACCGAATACGGCTGAAGAGCTCGGCATTGAGCCCCAGACACACACTTTGGAGAAGGCCATTTGTGTTGGATTCTACTTACTCTTTACCAGGGGAATCAACCAAATGACAGAACAATGTCATTGAACGCATGCCCACCAGCTTATGTGATGACAGACTTGGAGAAGAAGAAGATGCATGAGCCAGTACTGGCCAAAGTAAAAAAATAAAGAATGAAATTTAATTCTGCCCTGAAAAAGACATTCACAGAGAGTGGCATTTGAGCTGCTAAGCCAAACTCACGTGACTTTGTGTTTTAATCTTCTTGTATATTTTGGTCCTGGAATTCACTTTAATGATTTGGAACTTGTGCTGGGTATGTTGTTGTTTTTTTTTGCTGTGTGGACTGATTATTTGTCTCCCTCCATCTAAATATATAGTAGCATTGACACCTCCTTAATAATTAAAACGGCAAAAATGGATTAAAAGCTTTATATAGAGTGCCTAAAAAAAGTATTATAAGCTTTCACATTTTATTGTTATACAACAGTGACTCTCAGTGGGTTTAATTTGTTTTTTTTTTTTGACACTGGTCAACAGGAAACAATTCTTTAATGTTAAAGTAAAAGCAGATCTCTGCAAAGTGGTCTAAATCTACTCTACTCTATATATAAAATCTTAAGCTTTAAAGTGCAACAATTTTGTGCAACGATTTTATGTTACACTTTAAATCGTTCTTATTTTAAAACCTACATATAAATTTGGTATCATCCTTTTCACAATTTATCAAACTTTAATGTGATGTTGTTAGATTTTCAGATTCTTATTCCGTTTTTAAATTATAAACTAAAATATCAAGAACTCACATCCCGCGAGACAAGACTTTGTGCAAAGAGATTTAACCAATAAAAAATAAAAAATGGAAATAAAAGACAAAGAGTAGCTGACAAAGACAACAGCTGCACAGGCTTTTAAATAGAGATAGATAGATAGATAGATAGATAGATAGATAGATAGATAGATAGATAGATAGATAGAATATGAAAGGCACAATAGATAGATAGATAGATAGATAGATAGATAGATAGATAGATGGATAGATAGATAGATAGATAGATAGATAGATAGATAGATAGATAGATAGATAGATAGATAGATAGATAGATAGATAGATAGATAGATAGATAGATAGATAGATAGATAGATAGATAGATAGATAGATAGATAGATAGAATATGAAAGGCACAATAGATAGATAGATAGATAGATAGATAGATAGATAGATAGATAGATAGATAGATAGATAGATAGATAGATAGATAGATAGTGTGACAGATTAGGGTTTTCTCGCACCCTTGTACCCTCAGACCACACGTCAGACACCAGATAAAAATCCAATAATTATTTATTATAATAATAATTGTGCACAAAGCACCACCACTCCACTATTCTTCAATAAACAATAAATCACAATCCTCCACTCCCAGACACTTAGCCACCCTGCCTCCCAACTCAGCTCATTAGCTGGGAGTTCCCACAGTCCTTTTCCTTTTATATTCCCCGACCCGGAAGTGTTTCCAATCCAAAAGTCCATAAGTCCTTATTCCTTCTGGGTCAGGGTGAAACAATGCTTTTCTCACCCCAGAAGCCCGTCGCTCTTCCAGGTCATAGGGCACGAAGAACTCTTCAGTCCTCCCTGCAGCTCCCTCTCGTGGCCCCCATGGCATCCAGCAGGGCGGTGCATAAAACCTCCATTGTCCATGATGCCCTGCTGGTCTTCTGGGGACCTCCATGCTGCAAGGAGGGCTCCACCTGGCGGCTTGGGGGTATTGGCCGGGATAAACAGCCGGCCATCCTCCACAATAGATAGATAGATAGATAGATAGATAGATAGATAGATAGATAGATAGATAGATAGATAGATAGATAGATAGATAGATGGATAGATAGAATATGAAAGGCACAATAGATAGCCCCCTTCTTCACAATGCGAGCGGCAGAGACGTGAAGTGATTGGCGAGCAAAGCGATCAGGGGTAACCCCCTAGTTAATTAGTCAGTCAGTCATTTCCCAACCCGCTATATCCTAACAAAGGGTCACGGGGGTCTGCTGGAGTCAATCCCAGCCAACGCTCGACGCAAGACAGGAACAAATCCCGGGCAAGGGCGTCAGCCCACTGCAGCTAGTTAATTATAAACACAAAATAACAGATGGCATACATATCACCCCCTTTAATATGACCCACCTAAGCCATCACTGGTGCTGCCAATTGGTGTCTCAGAATGAGTTCAGTGGAGGTCTGGGGTTTCAGTCAATTGTATTACAAATACACCTGAATGTGGAAGAGTCAGCTTGTGGTGAGTCAGTATACGAACATGAGAAACTTGACAAGTGAGGAGACCGTTCAGTTCCCCAAACCCCTTTGTTTAGCTAATAGCTAAGCTGTCTCAGTATGGCAGCCTAACCTGCACAATGAAGACAAAAGACCGCTCTGTGAAAAGGAGATTGAAAAGCCTACACCGGTTCTGATGCCAAGCCTCCCCAAGAGGCACCTTTTTCTTCTGAGCAGGCCAACACGCCATCATTTTCTGTTGGTGCCACCGAGCACAGTTTTTGATTATTGCTTTGTGCCATTTTGAATGGAGCTCGTGCCATTCTGTCCACCTGGTTACAACATTCAGTAGCCCTGATTCCTGCAGGTGAGGAGCAGCCCTGCTGGAAACGTTACCTCTTTGATCCACAGATGGCCACCGAGTCGCCACCATACCCAGGATCTGCTACGCCTGCCCGACAAAATGGAAAAGACCCATTTACAAGGATAACCACGGTCACGAGGAGTGAAATCGTGATAACCAGGGAAGCCAGAAGACAAGAAATAAATAACCAGGTCTGACCAATTCTGTTTTAGGAGACGGCTGGAGAAACACCAGTCAAAGAAATTAGGGTTAGGGTTAGGGTTAGTGTTCCATGTTTTGAAAATCATGAACAGGGACACCAATGGAAGAGCTGCCCCCGTGGTGTCCTTATGGCATACACCTGTACCACCACGTTGACAGAAACCATGCCTAATGTTACGGTGTGTGCAGCTGAGTAAGCCCTGGGGCATCATCCAGGATTGGCCCCTCTTAAGGGACTGGCCACTACAAGCTCTTTTTGCTCAGATGGAAAGGGGGCAATGTGAAGAATGAATTGGGGTCCCAGCCAGTATGGACTCCACTTCCTTGACTGGGCAGTAGACCTTGATAATGGAAAGTCAGGGAGGGAATAACAAGATCTTCTTATCATGCCAGGGCCCGGTTGTGGAAGGCTGTTATAGTGGCCACATTGCACATGACATCCAAAGGGCCACTGAGCGACACTAGTATGAAATTGAGAACTGGGAAGAATGGCAAAGTGGGTGACTATGAGCAGTGCACCCCCCCCCCCTGTACACTGGGTGGCAGCGTTCCCATTATGGGATGGGAGCTGTGGTCCCAATGGGCCTGCCCTGTCAATTCTGCAGGGGCCACCACAGGGAGCTGTCAGATAGTGACAACACAAGTGACTCGGAAGTGCTTACTGGAGGCAACTGATTTAGCAAAGGAAGTACTCCGGGGTCTGGAGTTAGAGAGAGAGGTCAGAGAGTCGGATTTGGGAGGATGAAGACAAAACACTTGCCTGGAGGATTAAGAGGGGGATTAGAAAAAGAAGGATGGATTATATTATGGTGATTGAGGAAACAAGACCTGTGGAAAGGTGCTTCAAATATATCTTCACTTGAACCCGACCTGCATTGTCGGTGTATACTTGTGTCTGAGAGTGTTGGGGCTCAGCGCTGTCTTAAGAGTATTCATTATAGGCCCCTGGGCAAAGCAGTGCATGGGGTCCCTACCTGCACAACCACTCAGCAAGTCACACCATACATGGATTAGCAACTGCCCAGTGTGCCCATGCGTTAAGACTGCCCTGGTGATGCCCCCTACAGGCCACAATGCACTAATTGTCTGTCTGGACTTTTTGTGGCTTTTCTCAGCAGCTTTTTGTAGAACTACTTTTCCAACCAAATGAAAAAGCCAGTCAACATTAAATTCCTTGAAGTGGGGGTGAGAAAGTGTGTTGCTTTATGTTAACTGATGCCACCATTTCAGGATTACCTATTGAATTATGCTCGGCTCCCCAAGACCGTGACTTTGACAAACAGGCTGCAAAAGGAATGGATAGATGGAGAGCCTTGAAAATGAAGAGTCCATTCTATGTTGCAGTTGTTCTAAAATTTTTATTCTGCTTTGGATTGCTTATTTACAGTTGTGAGGCCACAAGGTTCATCACGTGGCAAAAGCAGAGAACAAAAAGAGGCGAAATTACAGCAGATTTGGACCAACAGACAAATACAGACACGTAAAATGTAGACACACACACAGATGCACATATTCATATCTATCAGTGCATTGAGAACATTTAATACCTGAGGAGCATACTGATGCGTGAGTGAGACCATTCCTTCCTTTTACATGAAATCCACCAATCACTTCCGAAAGACCGCCGAAGCAAGTCAAAAGTAAGGTCTCTGAAAATACGTAAATAAAGCTGTATGTCACCACACTGGCCTAATTATGATTCACATCAGGGCCTAATGAAGCCTTTTTAATGTTAATTTTGTTCTCGGTTACACACACACACACACACAAATGGCTAATCTTAATTCACAAATCTAACTAGATGTCTGTACAAATGAGAATGAGACCAGAAGTACCCACGCCTAGATGAAGACTTGCGGAGCTGATTGTTGAATGTCAAGTTTAGTTAAAATGAGTGAAAGACGTGTTCTCCTGGATCTGCAGGTTAAGAAATCAATGAACCTCACTGATCCTCAGTAAAGGCACTGCATTGTCAGCTTGTCTGGAGCTGTTGCCAAGTTGATTGGTACCATTATAAAGGACAGACAGACACGTAGGTGGAGACACGGGCTTTTGCATTACTGCTGACAAGGCGGCTCCTGCCCTTTGAATTTTTAAGCAACTTCTCAATGACCACACACCTTCCTTCCTTCCTTCCTTCTTATATTTTACAAATGATCTTCAGCAGATAGGAGGCATCAGATTGGCTTCCTGTAGAGAGAGAGACATCTGACCGCAGAGCTGGACTTGCCTAGAAGCAAAGTGAGGGGGTCTATGCAGTCATGGAAGGCCAGTTGGTTATATGAGAGAATCTGGCCAGTGATGTGTCCCAAGGGAAAGCTCCAAGAGAGGACAAATCAAAACCAAACATGTTCATGCCTATAAAAAAAAATAAAATTTAAAAACAAAACAGAAGAAATGCGTGCCCCCATATGCATAACAAATAAATATATCTCTTTTAGTCCAGAGGAAGCTGTCCCAGGATGAATTAGGAACAGAAACGACTGTCATGAACCTTCAGTTTCTCGAGTGCCTTGATCTCTTTAATTTTCTCGATGGCAGCTCCGTAGATAATGGCCACCTGTCCAAAAGAAGAAAAAAAGAAGAGAGAAAAGGAGATACAATGGTGAGTGCAAAATAAAATGTGATATTTTATACTGAAAATTTCTCTACAGCCAGCCTTAGAAAATGGAACACACGAGGGAACAGCTCCTTAATGTAATGTCCGCCACTACTCAAACATTAGCCTTTCTACAGGACTGACATAACAGAATGCAGCATATTGTGATTGGTGTCCTTTATTAATTTACTAGGGGCTGCCGCACACGTATGTGGATTTCACTTTCACCAAACAACAAATCTTTTAATTCTTGTGGATACGCCTCTTCATTGGGAAGAAAAACTACTTTTCCCTTACAGGAACATGAATTAGACGATCTACGAGTCTCTGACTTTAAATCCAAACAATATATTCGATCTGAGTAATAATTTCCGTCTGTTTGCGCTAATGTTATCTTTACTATCAGTTTTTTGAGACTTTTAGTACTTTCATAATCTCTAACCTGCTCTTCATGTGTATTGCGCCAACGTTTTTTAACTCTTTACGACATTCTAGCTTGTCATCTACTCTCTGCCTTTTATTTCCTGCCCCAGGCGTAGTTAAATCTCTTGGCACAAAGTCTCGTCTCGTGGGATGTGAAAGCATCTCTCTGAAAAAGTCTCATCTCGTCCCAGGCTAAAAAGTCCCGGGATGTTTTTATTATAATAGAGAGATTTACACTCTCTTCAAGAATTTCCAGGGCTTCTTGGTGGCTATTTGGAGGTGTCTGAAGTCAACATTTATGTTGTCCTGTTTTGGTTTCTGACCAAGTTGTCATTTTTTATTATGGCTCCATTTTGAATACTGACACACATTGTCATTTTGAGACCTTTGCGTTGACCTTTGCCAGGGCAATCACTCTGAGGTCCCCAGGGTGCGCGATCGCATTACGTCATTTTGGTGTGACCCTTTAAAAAGATCATTTATGAACCGTTCCAGTATCTGTGAAGTCGATAAAACTAAAAGACTCCTTGTGTGCTTCTTGGTATATTTGGTCTCAGATTTCTGACTTACTTGTTGGTTTAGGATTCTGATTCTTGTCTCTGGATTTGTGAAAGATCAGTTTGTCTCTTTGGTTTTGATCCTGGCACATACTCTTTTTTGTTCTCATTTCATCTTCTGGTTCCAAAGTAATCAGAACACAATGGATGTCAAATGGATGCACAACCATATTGAACATCCTGCTTTTGTTTATGTATTGGCCAAAATCAACTCAAATCATTTTAGACTTTTTGACTCAGCACTCTCAAACTGCAATCAGTGGACCAACAGAGGTCTGAAATCATTGAGTCTAGAGGCCTTCGTAATGCCAGTCAACCAATTTTGCTGTGATAGGGTCCAAGGGTGACCCTATTCTCCCCTCTCTCCTTTTTATTACGTAGGCCATAACAGAAAACCTGAAATCCAATAGTCTTACCACACTGTCAGGGTTTACTGCTACTATAGTTCAACACGTCCCTCCTCCTTTTACATTTATAATCCTAGACAATTAAATAGAGTACCAGAACAGGCATCAGACCAATGTACGCATGTATTCATTCATTATAGATAATATGCCAAAAATGGCAAATTACAATGAGTGTTGCCAAAATAATACAATCCTATAGATAGATAGATAGATAGTTAGATAGATAGATAGATAGATAGATAGATAGATAGATAGATAGATAGATAGATACTTTATTAATCCCAAGGGGAAATTCACATACTCCAGCAGCATCATACTGATAAAAAACAATATTAAATTAAAGAGTGATACAAATGCAGGTATAACAGACAATAACTTTGTATAATGTTAACGTTTACCCCCCGGGTGGAACTAAAGATTCACATAGTGTGTTGGAGAGGAACGATCTCCTCAGTCCGTCAGTGGAGCAGGACGGTGACAGCAGTCTGTTGCTGAAGCTGCTCCTCTGTCTGGAGATGATCCTGTTCAGTGGATGCAGTGGATTCTCCATGACTGACAGAAGCCTGCTCAGTGCCTGTCGCTCTGCCACTGATGTCAAACTGTCCAACTTCATTCCTACCATAGAGCCTGCCTTCCTCACCAGTTTGTCCAGGTTTGAGGCGTCCCTCTTCTTTATGCTGCCTCCCCAGCATACCACCGCGTAGAAGAGGGCACTCGCCACAACCGTCTGATAGAACATCTGCAGCATCTTATTGCAGATGTTGAAGGATGCCAGCCTTCTAAGGAAGTATAGTCGGCTCTGTCCTCTCTTGCACAGAGCATCTGTATTGGCAGTCCAGTCCAATTTGTCATCCAGCTGCACTCCCAGGCATTTATAGGTCTGTACCCTCTGCACACAGTCACCTCTGATGATCACGGGGTCCATGAGGGGCCTGAGCCTCCTAAAATCCACCACCAGCTCCTTGGTTTTGCTGGTGTTTAGGTGTAGGTGGTTTAAGTCGCACCATTTAACAAAGTCCTTGATTAGGTTCCTATACTCCTCCTCCTGCCCACTCCTGATGCAGCCCACGATAGCAGTGTCATCGGCTAACTTTGCCGGACTCCGAGTTGTATTGGAAGTCTGATGTATGTTGGCTGAACAGGACCAGAGAAAGTACAGTCCCCTGCGGCGCTCCTGTGTTGCTGACCATAATGTCAGACCTGAAGTTCCCGAGACGCACATACTGAGGTCTGTCTGTAAGATAGTCCACGATCCATGCCACCAGGTGTGAATCTACTCCCATCTCAGTCAGCTTGTCCCTAAGTAGCAGAGGTTGGATGATGTTGAAGGCGCTAGAGAAGTCCAGAAACATAATTCTTACTGCACCACTGCCTCTGTCCAAGTGGGAGAGGGATCGGTGTAACATATAGATGATGGCATCCTCCGCTCCCACCTTCTCCTGGTATGCGAACTGCAGAGGGTCGAGGGCGTGGCTGACCTGTGGCCTCAGGTGATGAAGCAGCAGCCGCTCCATGGTCTTCATCACATGTGATAATAAGCTATAATATAATAAGCTACCAGGTGGCTCTCCATCTTATTATGTTGAGTTTGTCTCTGGTCCAGCCTGGGCTGGCATGGCCCCTGTTTGGGTTGGAAAAAGATAGAGAGAGACATCATGACCTGTCTCCATAAGGCAGCGAAATGAGAGTGTGAGTTATTTTATTACCCCTGTGCTTATGTTGACCTGGCTCCCATGATGCACCTCCCAGATCAATGGGAAGTCATGGTACAAACTGACTTCTGAACTTCATAGCTCAGCTCAGGCACATTCAGCTCCCAAATGATTTCCTTCTAGAGGTGCCCTATGCCAGTCTGTTAATGGCCTTTCATCTCAACCCACCTGTATTCCCCCAGGCTAGTGGGCCAGACAGTTTCTAAGATTTTATCTGTAGTAATTCTAACCATAGTAAATACAATTGCTCTCTAAAGTGTTTTTTTCTAAGTAAATATTTTTATCATAATACTATTACACAATCCTTCTGACACTGCAGATCTTCATGGTGTGACTCCACAACAATTCACAACCTTCCTAAGCAAAGTAACCTTTAAATCACATGTGTCAGTCTGTTGTGTTTGTGCTCATGTATTTAATTACTTGGGATAAAAACTCTGCTGCCTGACCTCTACACAATGATCTTCCCCACTGTTAGCAGCATGGAAACAGCTCTAAAAAGCCACCGTGGAGGAACTCCATTTGACTTTCTTGCAGATGGTAATAACTGACTTTACTGCTCCTCATCAGTACTGTGAAAAACGTCGAGCCTTGTGAAAATCAGAGTCCATTGTTCTGGTTGAGTGGCTCCCCGTATCTCTCAAGTGGCTCCCCGTATCTCTCAGGCAGTTGTCGTGTTGAAAGGTCTCAGCCTTAGCCTTGTGACAGAGCCCGGCCGGTTTCAAGCCCAGTTATCTTGGAGACATTCATTGTGTCCGAGCAGATCAACTGTCCCTGCTGCAGAGAAGCAGCCTCAACATGATGCTGCTTATGCAAGTTTTGACAGTAGATATCTTCTGTGGTTTGAGACAAAGACAGCTTTTAGAGCTAAGGCCAAAAAGATGCTAAGTGTAGTTGAGCCACAAGTCTGTTGTGTCACTGTGGCAAATACATAGAGAGGAAAAACATTCAAATAACTCTTACATGCCCCCTTCCAGTGTTTACATAGACATTTGATTTCATTTCATATACTTTGTTAATCCCTGAGAGCATAACGTTTGGGGGTCAGAGGGCAGGCTCAACCATTTTACAGTGTCCCTGAGGGGCAATTTCCAGATTAAAGGCCTTGCTCAAGTGTCCAGCAGAGGAGGAAGGTACCTTATCCACCTTAATGAAAGAACAAGTGTCTGTCTGTGTGTCTGCATATCCTGCCTGGCAGTTTACCAGTAACTTGGCCAGAGACCAGTATGCTGACTAATATAATCTAAAAGCATCTGCCCTTCTTGCCAAGGACTCCAGACTCAAAGTGTGTGTTAAAAAGTCTTTTCCCAGGACAGATCAACATGGATCTCAATACACATTCACCTCTTGCACCCTTAACTCCAGCTACACCATGAAATGCAATGACAGAAGAGGTAACATTAATCTATGTATTGTGGCGGACGGCTGGGGGTGGTGGTGGTGACACCTGGAAGGACCGGGAGAGGGACCATATCTCCCCTGGACCACGAGAGGGCAACCGCCCTGGTCTGTTTGGAGGCCATGGGATCCAAGCGTGAAAGCTCAATCCTATGGGGAGGTTGGTTGCCCTTTCGTGGCCCAGGGGAGATATGGTCCCACTCCCAGTCCTTCCAGGCATCACCACCACAAAGGGACGCCCAGAGGATTGTGGAGCCCTGGATGGCAGCACCCGGAAGTGCTGCCACAAGGAAATCCAGGGACACCCGGAGTGCTTCCGTGTGCTCATGCAGCACTTCAGCCACACCTTCTGGGTAGTGTGGGGGGTGATCTTGCGGTCTTGTATGCATGTTCTCAACCAGTTGACACTCGGAACGACCACCAGAGGGCGAACTGGAAGTGACTGCCAGCATTCTTTATGTCTGAGCGCCACTGCGCCCCTGTTGCTTTTCAAATTAAATAGAGTTGGCCGGTTCTGAGCATCATCTGGATGATAACATACATACAAGACCACAAGACAAGCACATTAGTGAGTCTTCACCCATTCATCCATCCTTTATTCAACCTGCTATATCCTAACTACAGGGTAACGGGGGTCTGCTGGAGCCAATCCCAGTCAACACAGGGCGCAAGTCAGGAAACAAACCCCAGCAGGGCGCCAGTGAGTCTTCGTTGTTCGTTAATTTATTTTTATTTTTAAAGTTGTGGTTTTTTTAATTATATTTTTCTCAAACAATTAAAAAAAACACTTTATTTTCCTCTTGGGCAATCCTGGGTATTTCAGTTAGTCATATATAATAAAGTGCTACAGGGTCTGGGTATCGGTCACACGATTATTAGTGAACTACTGGGGCTGGAGCTTTGATCTTGCCTGATTCTTGACCTGGGTACATTCTAGAAATGCAAATTTTAGTTGTTTTATTATAGAATTTTACTTTCCTGAATGTTTAGGAAGCAACAACCACAGCAAAGTTATGTGTGGTCATCTGTTTACTATGGCAGAGTGAGCTCACAACCAAGCAACATGTTGGAAAGAACAAGAAGAGCAGAAACATCTGTGGAGCGTCAAGCAAGTCACAGAAGCCAATTATGTGACGAAGAACCCCATGACTGAAGAAGAGGAGCAGGAACACCTAACGACTGTCAAGCACGTCACACAAGGGGACGCAGAAGAAGACAAGACACTGAACCACATTGACATGCAACAAGATATCCTGACTCTGGGCCTACTGAACAGCACAGAACCTCAGTGGTTAACAGGCATGGAAACAGAATGCAAGAATGACACAGGGACAGAAATGCATGGCCACAATCGAGAAGATCATCTCATCTTTTGTACTAACTATTTTCAGACCGTACCAAGTATCGCCAGCTCCTTCTCTTTAACGTGGTTGTTATTTGCCTTTTGTTTTAGGACTGTGGGTCCGCGTGTTTCACTAGTGTTTTATACTTCTGGAATGGACAGAATTGTTGTAGTGCTCTCGGACAGGCAGGAATGTTATTAACCAGTCGGTTTAAGGGGCAAAGGCATATGATGGCCGAATACATTACGTAAGGCGAACATCAATGAGGCAGCGTGCAGAGCAGAGACGATGGCGTGCTTGTCACATCTGAGCTCAAATGGCTCTCATCCATGGTGAAAGCAACTTTCTGAGATGTTGTCCTACGTAAATAACACATTGTATGCTTTCTGTTAATTCTTCATCCACCTTTAAGCCCATTACAGAGGACCTAATGGAGAATGCTAGTCCAAGAGATTAATGTCAAGTTGGGCACATGTTCTAGGTGCTCAACTGGGAGGCCACTTCAGGAAAGTGATGCTGAAGAAAGCCCCTTTCTTTTTGTTATGCAGCCACAAATCTTAGTGGATGGCCTGTCACTAGCAACTACATTGTTTTCACTTAAGTGACAAGCCAGACGCTATAATCGTAATTGTCTCTAAATCTCATATTGTGCTGACTTGATGGCCAGTGTGGTGTAGTGGCAAAGGCACCAGATATCACACCATCCAGCTGTCTGCTGTTTCCATGTCTCTGTGTGACCCTGAGGATGGTGGGTAACCTCCCTGTACATCTCTCTATTATAAAAAAAAAATCTTGGGACGAGGCAAGACTTTTTTTCCTACGAGGAGATGTGATCTTTTGAAGAGAGACAGAGGGACACTTTCACGTCCCGCGAGACGGTCAAGTTACGTCATACTTACGAGCTTTGGAAGCAAGTCCCGTGATATGGTGACTTTTGCAAGTCACGCCCTACTTACAACCATTTTCAAACAAGTCCACGGTCATCTAACCTCTCAGTTGTTAGAATGCTTTTGGCAGACACACTTCCTGTGCTCTCAGCACTTAAAACATTTATACGTCAACGACTAAGCAAAGAAGAAAGAGACTAGACTTTGTGCCAAGAGATTTAACCACACCCGGGACCACACAAAGACAAAGTAGAACGTCATAAAGAATTCAAAAACGTTGGCATGATACACATGCAGAGCAGGTTACAGATAACGGAAGTAGAAAAATTCAAGTCTCAAAAAAATTATAGTAAAGATCGCATTAGCGCAAACAAACGGAAAATATTATCTGTGATATAACGGAACAGCGAAAAGAGATCGAATAATGATTGAGGATGTCTGGGGGAGAAGAGAGACAAGGCAGTGAGACAAAAGGACAGCTGCTGTGCAGGCTTTTAAACGTTCGAAGTGCAACACGAAATGCAGATCACGCAACACGGCAGCCGCAGCAAGAAAGCAGCTGATCGAGCAAAGAGGAGGTAAAAAAAACAACTGTTATTTGTTTCCCATTGTATCACCGTTTAAGAGGGGGTTTCAAAGGAGCAACCGTGTCTCCATGGGATGCGTTCAGCCTCCCCTCTTCACAATGTTGCATAGCCCTGGCGTTTGAGGGGTTAGTGAGCGACGAGAGCCTCCTAATTGCCTATAAAAAAACAGGAGTGGCTTACCATTCATCCATCCATTTTGCAACCTGCTGAATCCGAACACAGGGTCACGGGGGTCTGCTGGAGCCAATCCCAGCGAACACAAGGCACAAGGCAGGAACCAATCCCGGGCAGGGTGCCAACCCACCGCAGAGTGTGCTACCAACTCTAACATATTCTGATCTTGTAAGTTGCTTTAGGAAAAAGTGGACATTAAATCAGCAGTCCCCAACCACCAGGTCGTGGGCTTTGGATCCCTTGCTACCTGGCTGCACGGGAAGAATAAAAAAACGTTTTATTTTTATTTCCATTTTATGGACTATTGGAGCTCTGCAGGGTGTTTTCTTTTGAAAAATGACCAGATCATCTCTGTAGACCAGTGACTGTGTTCTGTTGTTCCTGTGCCTTGATTACCACTGTAGCTAGGGAAGTAGGAGGGGGTGACATTAAATACTTTTGAATGTGCGTTCAGATTGATTTGTTTGTGGTGTACAATAAACAGTCTCGATAACTTTCAATCACTGTGACCGCTCATCATTCAACACTCTCCTCATCACCTCTGTCTGTGCATCTTTCCCACCCTTGTCTCTTGTCACAGCTTTGATGTCCGATAAATTAAGCCCAAAAGGCTAACCCACTAAAATAAGTAAAAAGCAAACATTTCTGGAGAGCTTCTTTGAAAAAGGGGACGACCCAATGATGAAACTGAAGAGACTGGACACAAAAGGAAAGCTGCATTTCAAAGAAAATACCAAGAGTCCTACCTAAATGATGGGTTCATGACAACAGGCGACTCCAAGCCCACTCTGTATAAGACTTCAAAACTGCTTTGATACAACAGAGAACAAGCACCCTGGATTCACAGACAAGCCACTTTAGTCAGCCAGTCAGTCAACCCGCTATATCCTAACAGGGTCATGGGGGTCTGCTGGAGCCAATCCCAGGAACAAACCCCTGGGAAGGGCATCAGCCCACCACAGGACACACACACACACACCAAGCACACGCTAGGGATAATTTAGGATCGCCAATGCACCTAACCTGCATGTCTTTGGGAGGAAACCCACGCAGACACGGGGAGAACATGCAAACTCCATGCAGGGAGGACCCGGGAAGCGAACCAAGATCACTTTACTGCGAGGCAGCAGCGCTACCACTGTGCCACCGTGCCGTCCACAAGCCACTTTATTAAGCTTTAATTATGCACGTCTGAAAACCACTGGATTAAATAAACTTGTAATAATTTCATACTTTAATTATGGAAGGTGCGGGCTCAAATAGTGCTGCTGAGGAGGTCACTTCACCTGCCTCTGCTGCAGTTGATATAAACTAAAGGAATGTAACCAAGTTCATTTGTTGGAAGTTACCTTGGATAAAGGAGTCAGCCAAATAATAGCAATAAATTCCAGATGGAGGGGCAACTGCAAGCGTTACTTTATTGTATAGCTACAATGCTTTCTTTCTTTTCTTGAGCAGTTAAGTGTCATAAATTAATTTCTTACATCCCAACGATAAATTAATCTATGATTTTGCATGCCACGCTTTACCATCCTGTGCCTGCCTGCCTGTCTGTCTGCCTGCCTGCCTGCCTTACTGACTGACTGACTTCACATACTTTGGCTTTTCTTCCATGTCACCTACACATGCAGTTCAGCTCTAAAGTTCACTAAATATCAGTGTGTGGAAGTGGGTCCTGTCCACTGCTGGTTCCTGGCTTGACCTTGATGCTGGGCCCTCACAATCTTGGATTGGAATGAAGGGTCACATCTCTACAGATAGCTCTGGAGATCATTTGGTTCTCTTTTCTTTGTAAATGTCACCAAGGCATGCTTGTCTCACTTTAGGCCAAAGAAAGCATGCTAATTTAATCCTTCCATCCATCCATCCATCCATCTATCGGTCCTGGTGACCTAATCCCATCCTAACAGCATCATAGGCCTCCAGGGAAAGTAGTGCATGGGTACCCCCTTCTTTGACAGCAAAACAGAAACATACGTAGGCATCAGAAACATTGTGGGCCCCCAAACTCCAGTGGCCATTGTGCCCATACGTTAAGATGGTCCTGCCAAGCAACACTGGACACAAGGCAGGAATCAACCCCAAATGTGAAGTCCAAAGGCACAGATGTTCCTCTGTGGTCCTAACGTCACCAATTAACCTTAGACAAATGTTTTTAGACGGTAGGAAGAAAATGAAATGTCCAGTAAAAACCTATATGGACACAAGGAGAGGAGTCCAGTCACACTAACTTATTTAAACTTTTTTTGTAGCACTTTGAGATTTACTGCTAATGTAAAGTGCCCTATAAATAAAATGTATTATTATTATTATTATTATTATTATTATTATTACTAACAGTACTTGGGCTAAGAACTGAACCTCAGGTCATTGGAACTATCCGACCACCGTACAACCCTGAATTTGACCCCATGTGTCATTTTTAGGGTTGCAGAGCTGAGCAAAGACCTACGCTCGCAGAGACTGGCCTGTGTATCTTCTGTGTGGGATTTGCAGGTTCAAGTTCATTTCTTTTGCTCTGACAGCCCATGGTAGTTTATTTGGTGACTCTGACCATTAGGACTGTGAGTGTAGGGATGGAGTGGCTTTCCCACCAAGGACCAGGTCCCTTTCTTGTACCCGATGTTGCCACGTTGGGCATCTGTGAGGTTCAGAAAATGGAGGGATGGGTGTCTTAGTATCATTTCCATGATGACAACAGTTTAGTGAGGAGTTGTTCAGTTTTCTCTTGACTAAACATGACAGTAGCCCATTTCTTTATCTGATGTTTTTTTTGAAGTTGCAGTAGGTAAACAACCTGAACGAACAACTCGTCATCTTACCTCAAGACAAACCCCATGGACTTGGATAAAAACAAAAATTACATTTGCTCTTGAAAACAGGAGGACTACACTTTACGTGACAAAGCATCAGAATTCAACTCAACAGACTCCTTTCAGAGCACAAACCTTACAGTGAACTGTAAACAGTGAAAGTGACAGGGAACAGAAACCCACATACATACCTGGGGACCCAGGGTAACCCGGAGTCCCCTCTAACACCCCGTCCTCCTGTGACATCTTTCTCTCTCACGCTCCAAGTCCAACTGACCCTACTGACAAACACTTTACCTTTTTGCTTGCCTCCCTCTTCATTAGCAGAGCTGCTCGAACTCATTGTTTGCCTCCTCCTACTGGGGTAACTCCTGCTCTCCGACGACGAATGTTTGTCCCCGTTTTTTCCTTTCTGAGATCGAAGCCTTCCTCTGCGAGGGTTCTCTCTGATCGAGCCATTTTCCTGCCCTTGCTGGATGATTCTCTCCTCCAAGAAGTTTCCAGTGCTCTGGTCCAGCTCCAGATCCCCTTCCTGCCTCTCCTTACCCGAAAGCTTCCGGTGGGATGTGTATTCCTGTAGGTGGTCCTCACAGTACCGCATTGCCTCTCTTGTCTTTCGTGCCTTCATGCTGCTCATCAGATCAGAGCCGGGCATGGCACAGGCCGCTGACTCTTGGTTGCTCCAGCCATTGTTCCTCCGCAAGCGGGTCGGTAGGAAGTATGAAAGTAGCTGTGGCAGTCCAGTCCAGGCAATGACCACAGCCAGGAGATGGAAGAGAGCGCGGAAGAACCTGATCATGGTGAGAAAGGCACTAAGACTCAAGGAGGGTTGAGAAAGCAAGAAATAATGAGTGCCACTGGAAGGCTCTATGTGAGTGAATGGCTGACAGCTCTCACAGGACTTTAATACAATTGGTGTTACCAAGCAACTAGAGAAAAAGCGCGAGATGTGAGCAATCAAAGGAATCATGGAGGAAACTACACAAGTGGGAAAAGAAAGCATTTCAAATGTAACTGAACAATTGAAGCTGAGTTTTTCATTTTGGTTTCCTCCTCTGGTCTGAACATACTGTATGCTGTCAAGAGCAATGCCATTTTCTCTCATTTGTGTTTCTGTGATATGGAGAGGCTTGTTTTGATGGGCAGCCTTTGAGATCTTCCAGCCTTGCATAAAACTGTAGAAGAAGAAGAAGAAGAAGACGAAAGAAGAAGAAGTTGTGTCCAGGGTTTGGGGCTCATTGACGCCCCCAGTCTTCCTCAGGTTGGTTCCCAAACTCGGTCCTGGGCTGCAGATTTTTGTTCCAACCAACTTCCATTTTTCATTGGACTCTTAGCCTAATTAAGTGAGTCATTACTTCCCAGTTTCTGTGTTTTGGAGTCAAAGTAGAAATTACAAAACTAAGCTTTTTAGATTTTTTATTAAAATGTACTAAGCAGTGTGGTGGACAGCTGGGGGTGGTACCCAGCCGGGACGCCCAGGAGGACCGGAGGAGGGCTTGTGTTTCCTCCAGACCATGATGGGGCGACCACCCTGTTGTGTTGGGGGCCAACGTAGAGGGCTTGGACGCCCAACCCTGTAGTGGCCTTGGGAGCCCTGGACCTCAGCACTTCCACCACACCGGGAAGTGCTGGGGGGAAGAGGAGCAGAGACACCCGGAGGACTTCCGGCTACACAGCTGGTGCTTCCGCCACACGCGGGTGTGTCGATGGAGGCTCCTCAGGAAGCACCCGGAGCCCATCCGGGGGTGCATAAAAGGGGCCGCCTCCCTCCATTTGAGAGCAAGAGTCGAGTGGAAGAGGACGAAGCTCGGAGGAGAGGAGCGGAGGCGGTCTGAAGAAGACAAGAAGGCATTGTTGTGCGGCCAGGACTTGAAGGGGTGATTGGTGCTGCGGCACTGGGTTGTGCACTTTACTTCTGTAAATTGTGTTGTAAATAAACGTGTGTGGTGAACCAACATGTCTGCCTGTCTGTGTCCGGGCTGTACCCCACAGCAGTTATATGGGGAATATGTAATTTTTTTAGGTTGTTAACAGTATTTTCAACCTCATTTTCATTTTGCTTTTCCAGTTGTTCTGGTTATTTAGTTGACTATTATTAATTAGTGGGTCTGACACTGAAGTCGTTGCAGCGTCACTATTAGGATTAAATGAAGGGAGCAAAAGGGGAAAATAATAGGAAAACAACAAAAGAGAGATACACATTTATAGCTTTAGAAAAAATAGAAATATTTCTAAATGTGAAAAAAACCATACTGTTTCATTTGCAGAATAAGAGAAGAGTAAAAAGCTACTGAAATGAGATCTATGGTTATCGATGATTATCACCAGTTTTGAATCTGATTGGAACAAAAACCTGCAGCCACAGTGGGTCTCCAGGACTGAGTTTGTGTTAGAACTTGAAGAACTTTGACCACCGAGAGCAGACCTTTCAGTCCATCAGGCTCATTTGTTTAGCTAATAGCTCAGCCATCGTAACATCTCAGCCAGAAACATTCTAAAAGGCATCGAGCTCTTCCTTCAAAACGCACGTCTCAATTCCACAGTCCCATAAGTGCTTCCATGCTTAAGTCCTAAATGCAGGTAGTCTTACTCTCATTTGGGGAATAATGGGGAAGGACTGGCAAGTCATCTTGAATTTTCACTCATTCTGTGTCCACTTTGCACTTCTGAGTTTTCATAGTTCTTTTTATAAACTAGGGGGCTTTGCCCCCCTGCCCCCTAGTTCCCCCCAAATGCTCTCTACCCACAAGCCACTTCGCATTCTGCTGGTCACGTTGCTTCGAACATTTAAAAGCCTGTACAGCAGCTGTTCTTTTGTCTCACTACTTTGTCTCGCCGGACGTTAAAGTGTCTCCAAGAAGATCACGTCTCGTCTCCTTCAAAGCCTTCCAAGATGTTTTTTTTTTTTTATAATAAAGAGACATATTGGAACAGCAAGGCCAATTCATTTATTTTTGCTGTGCACTGAAGACATTTGTGTGTGAGATCAAAAGATGAATATGACAGCAGAGATCAGAGTTTTGGGCAGCACGGTGGCGCAGTGGGTAGCGTTGCTACCTCACAGTTAGGAGACCCAGGTTCATTTCCCGAGTCGTCCCTGCGTGGAGTTTGCATGTTCTCCCCGTGTCTGCATGGGTTTCCTCCCACAGTCCAAAGACATGCAGGTTAGGTGTATTGGCGATCCTAAATTGTCCTTGGTGTGTGTGCCCTGTGGTGGGCTGGTGCCCTGCCCAGGGTTTGTTGGCTGGGATTGGCTCCAGCAGACCCCGTGACCCTGTAGTTAGGATATAGATGGATGGAGATCAGAGTTTTGGATTTTATTCCCTGTGTGAAATGAACAGCCTTGAGACACACAAAAAGGTTTGGGACAGCCACCCATACATTGTCCCCTGCTGCAAAAGGGTTTGGAAACAGCACTCATGTGCACTGTTTTGAACAGTCCTGAACTGAACTGAAGAGTTGAGAAAAGATGGCCGTCTTTATAAGACAAAAGGCGGAAGTGATGTCATCTGGCCGGAACCGGAAGTTACATCCATCTGGGCATCGGAGCCGGAAGTGACATCAGTCTGGGCATCAGAACCAGAAGTGGCATCAGTTTGGCCATCAGGGCTGGAAGTGGCATCAGTTTTGCCGTCAGGGCCTGGAAGTGACGTCAGTCTGGGCGTATGGGCCGGAAGTGGCGTCAGTCTGGGCGTCAGGGCCGGAAGTGGCGTCAGTCTGGGCATGAAGCCAGAAGTGATGTTGAATCAGGCAGGTTTTCCCGTATTTGGCCTGCAGACATAACAGAAGTAGGTTTAGTGCACCCCGCCACCCCTTTTGGCCTGGTGGGTAATTACCTCCACTTGGTCCACTCAACTCCCTCCGATTCACACGTGTGTGACACCTGATATTTACATCTAGAGATGTTAAACAACAGAGAACAGAGTTCATTTTGTATCAAACCACCCAAATTTTTCAAGTCAGCAAAAGTATTGCAACATGACAAGCTGAGAGGTGCTTCTCGTTCCCCAAGTGCGTCACATAAGCTTAACTTTCACCTGTGAAGACTGCATTTCTAATTAAGGAGGGTAGGCCAGCATGAAGACCAGAGAGCTGGCTATGGGAGAAAAGCATGCCATTCCAAAGCTGAGCACAGGGGGAAAATCCATCAGAGATACTTCAAAAACATTGGCCATAGCCAGTACCACGATTTGAAATGTCCTGAAAAAGAAGGAAACCACTGGTGAACTGAGCAACAGGAAATCAACAGCAACTGTTGAAAGACAAATGGTGAGAGCAGTAAAGAAAACCCCTCAAACAACAGTCTGTATGATCATGAACAACGTCCAAAAAGCTGGTGGGTGGGAATTTCACAGTCCACTGTTCCAAGGAGGCGTAGTGAACAACAATATAGAGGCCACACTGCAATATGCAGTGGTAAAATTTGGAAAGCTAGATTGGAATTTGCAAAATAAATTGTACACAGATGAGCCACAAAGTATTATGGATTGATGAGACAAAGATGAACTTCTACCAAAGTGATGGAAAGGCCAAGGTATGGAGAAAGAAAGGATCAACTCATGATCCTAAAGAATGGTGGAGGTTGTGTCATGGCTTGGGCTTCATTTTTATTGATGATGCAACTCGTGATGGTCAGGAGCGGACTGGATCTCAAAACCTTTAATGACTTAGGTGAAGAGGTCAACCCACTCAGCCCATTATTCATTATAATTTTCTTCAAATTTGCGATGAGTATGCGGCTCACTACTTGCTATGAGCCTATGATATAAACTCTATCTAAACCGTTGCCAAACCTAATCTGCACACTGTTGTTTAGACACAACTTAAAATTTGACGATAGCAGTTCACTGCTTTTAGCAGCCACATCATCAACAATACTGTTAGCGTCAAGTTTGTCCAGGATACTCCACCAACATCAACATGAACGCCTCAAGATGTTCTTGCGTCATTGTGCTTCTCAGGCGGCTTTTGATTCTCTTCAACGCAGAGAATAATCTTTCACACTGTACTTGTGACACGGGCAGCGTTAGCAGTAGCTTGTAGGCGAGCCCAATGCTCTTTGTAAGCAATCAGTTAAGAGGTTCAACTGGAGTAGCACCTTGTAGCAGCAGAGAGGACAGTCTTTACAAGACTTGCAAGTTGACACAGTTGTCCCATCTTTTTCACGGTCACCATCATTGTCATCCTCCACAGTATAACCATCTGCTACTGATTATTTAAGTGTTGACCACAGCTGTCCAAAGCTTTGCAGTTCTGTTCGTAGTTGTTCAGCAGTGATTAAAATGTTCCATTAACTTAATGATAAACTATAAATGTTCTGTCCTAATATTAATAATTCCTATCCTGTGCTTTATAACTTTATTTCATCATACTAATAATTGCTGATTATTGCTCACACCGACGATCAGACAACAATAAAATGCATAATACGTAATCTAAACTAATTATTAGTACCGAACAATTTAAATACTAGATATCAGATAATAAAATAAATTGCAATAATGTATATGCTAACCGAAATGTAGCAGTATCGAAACAGAAATCAGCAAAAGGCAGTTTTGACCAAATTTTTCGCTGTAACTTTGTGTACTGACAACTAAAACAACTTGATGACATAATACTAACATAATATTATATAGGACTATATAAATTGCAGTACTGGACAGATAATGTTTAGTAGTTTAGAAATTAATTTTAATGTCAAACAGTAACCAGTACATAAAATTTATTTCATGAAACAGCCGGCCCATGACCAGACCAGAGTCCATGGCCCACTGGGCATTGCCCAGATGTCCTAATGGCCAGTCCGCCCCTGGTGGTGGTAGTAGTAGAAAGAACTCAGAAATCTACAGAAACATATCGTCTGCCAATTTACAGAGAAATACATCCAAACTAATCTGGAGGAACTTGCAAGACAACGATCCAAAACACACTGCCACCTTGACAAACGACTTTATCAGGGGGAAAAAGTGAAAGGTTTTGGACTGGCCAAGTCAATCATCAGATCTTCAGATAAGTGAACATGCATTTCACCTCCTGAAGAGAAGACTGAAGGAAGAAACAAACCCCACAAAACAGACAACAACTAAAAGATGTTGTGGTAAAAGCCTGGAAAGGCAATGAAGAAACAAGAAATCTGGTGGAGTCTGTGGGTCGTTGGCTTGACGCAGTTATTGCGAGCAAGGGATATGCAGCCAAATATTAAGTACGTTTGACTTTAATTTAGTGGAAAACATTCTGTTCCAATGCGTTTGCTGACTTGAAAAACTGGGTGGTACAAAATGCGCTCTGTTTTATATTGTTTAACTAGGGGGCTCTGCACCCTGCTCGCTTCGCTCGCCCACCCCCGGGTTTGGTTTACTGGATATACAATTTAAAGAGATTGTTATTTTCATGGGAATTTTTACATATGCATTATTTTCACTTTTCCTTTAAAACTTTTGTAAAAACAATATTTGGAATTAACTTTTCTTCAAGATCGTCTTGAATTTTGATTCCGTGTTTGGACTTACATCGTGACAACGCAACATATAACTGCCCGTGAAAAATTACTTTCTCGAATGTTTGTCCATGCTTTTTTTTCTTTGCTTTGTCATTGATGTGTCATCTAGAATATATAAAATGATTGTCCAGATAAAATTTATAAGAGCTGAGAGCACAGGAAGTGTGTCTGCCAAAAGCATTCACACGACTGAGGTTAGATGACCGTGATCTTGTTTGAAAATAGTTGTAAGTAGGGCGTGACTTGAAAGAATCTCATGTTAAAAGTCTCCATCTCACAGGACTTCCTACCGCACCAACATTTTTGGAATCTTTTAATTCTCGCTGGAAACATGAATTAGATGATCTACAAGTCTCCGACTTAAAGTTTAAATCCGAACAATATATTCAATCTCTTTTCGCTATTCCGTTATTTCAGAGTAATAATTTCTGTTTGTTTGCACTAATGCGATCTTTCCGATCCTTTATTTTCGTACTTCCATTATCTCTAACCTGCTGTGCATGTGTACCATGCCAACATTTTTGAATTCTTTACGACATTCTACTTTGTCATCTACTCTTTGTCCTTTATTTCTGTCCCCCGGCGTGGTTAAATCTCTTTCTCGCGGGACGTATAACGCAGGGAGCTGAACGCATGCTAAGGAGATGTGGTCGGATCAGCTGCTGGTGAGCTGCATGTTCTGCGTGTCACGCTGCGCGTCGATTATTTAAAAGCCGATATAGCAGCTCTCCTTTTGTCTCACGTTAAAGTGTCTCTCGCGGGACGTCAAAGTGTCTTCAAGAAGATCACGTCTCGTCTCCCTCGTCTCCCTCTCAAGATTGTTTTTTTATAATAGAGAGACATATCTAGATGTAAACGCCACCCTGAAACTCTGATCTCTCTTCTCATATTCATCTTTTGATCTCACACACAAGTCTCTTTAGTGCACAGCAGAAACAAATTAATTGGCTTTGGTCTTCTAGTACTTTTGGAGGGGTTGGTATTAATAACAAAGCCTGGAAAGGACAAATATGTCATGGGGTGACAGGAAAAGGATTTATATCTGCAGTATTCAGAACTCTGTACTTCTTTGATGTGGGCAGACAAAGAAGGTTTGTGTGTTTCTTTTTATTTTAACAGATTTATGTTCTTGAACATTTCTTCCTTTTTCTTTAGAACAAAATGGCATGCTGAATCGCACACAAGTGTATCTGTGAGTGAAATGTGTGTTATTGTGTGTGCTTTATTCTCTAACTGAAACTCTGAAGAAGCAAAGAATTAAAGGCAGGAATTAACACATCAGTCTGAGTGGTTCTCGACCCCGTGTCTGCCCTGAAACATGCACACTTACCGTTTATAATTAATATTCATTGACAGTTTGCACAAAATTCAAACTGCAGGGGAGCGTGGGAGACCGTTTCAGGGTGAACATACACTTTTTTTTAAACATATAATGATGGCTTACTGCAGCAAATCCACATTCATTCAGTAATTTAGCAACTTGTTTCACCTACAAAGGTTCCTTACAAAGTTAGAAGTACTTCAAGGCAGACTTTAAAGGTTAAAACTGGTTGTAGTTCACAGATTCACTTTTGATAGAGTGGCCTCAATGCTTGTCACCTTATACTGGGGGGGTGCAAGGAGTTGTCTGATGTACAAGTGGCTGCCAGAGAGAAAAGCGTGTCATGGCTGTGCAATATGGCCCAGCAAGGCCCCAAGAGGCAATGCAAAGTGCAACACTATAGAAGACACAGAAAGAACGAGATGCCTGACCCTCCTCAGACAGGGGAATGAAGGAGGTCACGTCACAGAGCGAAGGTCATGGTCCTAAATCAGCTGTTGCCTAATTAAAGATGAGTTCCAGGAGGACTAGACAGAGGTTGATCATTATTCTGTAACCCATCAGAAGGCATTATGTGGTTATAGTGGACTCAAGGGTACAGTGGTCTCGAGGCCAAAAAACGGGCTGTGTAGATATTGTTGACCCACCAGTAACTCTAAAAGCTATCTCTCATTTGACTACAAGAGTGTGATTTAACGGCAACTCCTTGCCAATGGCCGTCGTGTCTCGAACCAGGAGGTAACCTGATTCTGAGTTCCACCTGAAGTGGCAAGATGGAATTTCGGAGTTTCTAGTTGGAATTTTCAACTGGAATGATCCCCTTAAGTCGGATTTGCAGCTCAGAACCTGGGGGTTGTTCTGTCAAGTCTGAGTTTGGCCAATTTCAGATCATGGCATCCATCCATCCATCCATCATCCAGCCCGCTATATCCTATTACAGGGTCACGGGGGTCTGCTGGAGCCAATCCCAGCCAACACAGGGTGCAAGGCAGGAACAAACCCCGGGCAGGGCACCAGCCCACCACAGGGCACATGCACACACACCCACACACCAAGCACACACTAGAGACAATTTAGGATCGCCAATGCACCTAACCTGCCTGGAGCAAACCCACGCAGCCACGGGGAGAACATGCAAACTCCACGCAGGGAGGACCCGGGAAGTGAACCAGGGTCTCCTTAGTGCATTCATGACATATAGAATTTAAATCAAATTTTTTTTATCATTTTTATAACTAGGGGGCTTCACACCCTGCTTGCTTCGCTTGCCAAAACCGGCCTGCACTACACGCCAGCCACTTTGTGTCTCTGCCGCTTGTGTATGTGGATTTCACTTTCACCAAACAACAAATCTAATAATTCTCACACCTACGCCTCTTCATTGGGAAGAAATACTACTTTTCCCTGATGGCAACACGAATTAGACGATCTACAAGTCTCTGATTTAAAATTTAAAGCCGAACAATATATTCGATTTCTTTTCGCTGTTCCATTATTTCACCAAGTAATAATTTCTGTTTGTTTGTGCTAATGTGATCTTTTTTCTCATTTTTTTGAGACTTTCACATTTTAGTACTTTCATTAGCTCTAACCTGCTCTGCATGTGTATCACGCCAATGTTTTTGAACCTCTTTACAACGTTCTACTTTGTCATCTACTCTTTGTCTTTTATTTCCGGCCCCGGGCATGATTAAATCTCTTGGCACAGTCTCTCTGAAAAAGTCACATCTCGTCCCAGGATTTTTTTATTATAATAGAGAGATTTAATACAAGTAAATAATTAAATGAACTTGTAACAATGTATTACTAAGATATAAGGAAAAGGACTGAAGGTAACTAAAGGGTCAACTAAACATGGCTTAAAGGTTGAGCCATCCTCGTCACACCCAAGCAAATCTTTAATTCTGCCACCTCCAGCTGTGTCTCCTGCTTTCTGGTCAGTGCCACCGTCTCCAACCCATATAACATAGCTGGTCTCACTACTGTCCTGTAGACCTTCTCTTTCACTCTTGCTGATACCCGACTGTCACAAATTACTCCTGACACTCTTCTCCACGCATTCAACCCTGCCTGCACTCTCTTTTTCACTTCTCCTCTACAATCCCCGTTACTCCGTACTGTTGAAGTATTTAAACCCATCCACCTTCACCAACTCTACTCCCTACAGCCTCACCATTCCACTGACCTCCCTCTCATTCACACACATGTATTCTGTCTTGTTCCTACTGACCTTCATTCCTCTCCTCTCTAGAGCATATCTCCACCTCTCCAGGGTCTCCTCCTACTCCACCCTATTCTCACTACAGATCACAATGTCATCAGCAAGCATCCTAGTCCATGGGGACTCCGGTCTAATCACGTCTGTCAAATAGTTCTCGCTTGTGAAAATAAACCTATTTTATTTTTATTAAGATCCTACAAGGCCCTCTTTGTGTCTAGTCAGGGTTTTTAGTAAGATTTCCCCCTCTAATCGGCAGGACTAGCACTCTTAGAACCTTTTCTGTTGAAGGGGTTTCCAGCTGTTAGGCTTGTATTAAAGTAAGTGAATCACATTCATTTTGAGAAACAGAATAGTACATTTTATTGATTAACACAGAGATGATAGATATATGATAACTGCATATATATTGACATAGAAGACAGGATGTAAGACAGATGAAACATCTAACACAGAAGAGGTTGGCTGTTTGCTGGCTATTTAGAGTTCTAATTTATCTTGACACAGGTAGACAGTTTTACAATACTGTCATAATCCACATCAGCTCCACACTCCCATGTCACTCTCAGGAGCTTCTTGAACCCAAACCGTTGACAGTCATGATTCGAGATGAGCCAGGCAAATGAGGACACACACTTACAACAAGGGGTAGGTCCAAAAGTGACAAGTGCCTTTATCAGCATCCAGACAAAACATCAAATTGCTAATAATGCAGTACATAATAAATAAGTAATAATAAATCCATAATAATCCATAAAATCAATACATAATACATAAATACTCCATAAAAAACACAGTGTCCACGTGGAGATTAAAATGCAATAAATGATTCCATAAAATTTGAGGTTAAAAATCAAAGCATGAAACTGCTCTTTGAAATGACACAAGCCCTGGTGCCTCCTTCTAAAAGCCAACGTCTCCCTGGCTTACCCTCTTCAGATGCAGCACCGCAAGTAGACGTCCTACTGACAGGCACAGCCAACCTTCAAAATGGAGGCTCGGGTCCCTGTTTCAGTCTCAGGCCCCCTGGCAGAGCACTGTGCCACGCCGAGCCTCACTTCTGCAACTTCTGCTGCCACTCCTTTGGTTTAAGTGGGACCCACTTTTGCAACGGGTCAGGTCCAGCTACCTGAAAATGCTGGCTTTTCACAATCCTACCATCTCCGTCAATCATTCCTTCCTTCTTCCCATCCGCTCTTTCTATCTCGTTTTTCTATCTCCCCCACCCCACCCACCATGTAGGCTCCTTTATGCCATCTAATTGAGTGCAGATGAGACGCTCCACCCACGCCGAGGTGTGAATGCAGCACCTGACTGATCTGCCTACATTTGCATGTGAGTCTGCGATCAGCCAAGCACTGCAATCAACCCCGGAGCAGTGCCATCATGTGCCCACCTGTACCCGTTCTCAGCCTGCACACTCTTATTTATTTATAAACCTGTTCTACGCCACGGACCACTTATCACAAATACTAAGGCTTTAAGGATGATGTTGCGTGGAGTTGCAGGTTGTTACTCCTGGTTCAAGTGGAGGACTCTTCTTACGTTGGATTGCAGGATTGGGGAGTTCCTGTGTTATGGGATTTCTGCCTCACCTGGAAATGCTGGCACAACACATGTGCGGAAGACTGGGAGCATTTCTGTGGAGGCTAGAATCAGAGGAACTGCTTACTTAGCATCAGGGAGCCAGAGTCAGGTGGAGATGGATGAAGCTTGCGAGAGGAGCAGAGGAGGCAGTGACCAGTGAAAGAAGGAAGGCAAGCGTTGTGCTATTGTGCATATGGCTGTGGTGGAAAATGCTTGATTTAAAGAGTTTCCCACAAGAGGTTTCCCTCCTAAGCACAACACCCATCACAATACTCCTCTTTGGTTTTACACTTCACTTGGATCCTTTGATTCAAATGAAAATCATTGGTTGCCACGTCAGCAAGCCAGTCTATGAGAAGACCAGACATGGGGGCCAATGAGCTTGTACTACTTGTACATCTTCTGGGATTATTGGTTCATTCCTAAATGGGCGTGGCCATCTGCCTGCTATTTATGCAAAGACCTCTCAGCTACCATGACAGTGACACTGAGTATAGGGCGGTTCAAACTGGTTACCAGCTTCCACTGCACATGCCAAACAATCCTCAACAAGCTATTAGTTGTGAGCTTACTCAAGAACATCTACGTGTATTATCGGGTGTGTGTCTCATCCAAAGTTCCTTTCGTGTACTTGTTGCTCCAGCTTCTTCACCTCCTTGACACACTAACCCTAGGTATTGGCAGAATATTGCAAAAAATCATTTTAAAAGGGGGTTAGCAAGAGGGTAGCGCTGCTGCCTCGCAGTTTGGAGACCCAGGTTCACTGGAGTTTGCATGTTCACCCCGTGCCTGCATGGGTTTCCTCCGGGTGCTCCGGTTTCCTCCCACAGTCCAGACATGCAGGTTAGGTGCATTGGCGGTCCTAAATTGTCCCTAGTGTGTGCTTGGTGTGTGTGTGTGTGTGTGCCCTTTGCAGTGGGGTGGCGCCCTGCTTGGGGTTTGTTCCTGCCTTGCTCCCTGTTTTGGCTAGGATTGGCTCCAGCAGACCCACATGACCCTGTGTTAGAATATAGCGGGTTGGATAATGGATGGATGGATAATTTTAAAAGCTGACACTGTCCTATCCCCTCAGATACTGAGGCCATTACTTTAGGCCAAAAGAGTACAAAACATCTCAGTCATAATTGTATCCTGTGAAGGCTCAAATTTTTCCTCAGATTCTCGTTATTATTGATTATTTATTGTAGTTTACTGGAGAGGTGCCATCATTGCAGTAGGAAGACCTAAGTTGCCTTAATGCATTTTGGGACACAGTCACTAGAATTGATGGTGACACTTCCAGCATTGAGCAGCCTTCTTTAGCTATAAACATGGTGACGTGTTATTGTGCAACACAGAGACATCGGAATATTTAAGGAATTTCAAAATCTGATACTTCTTTAAACACATAACCCTTAACACTTAATGTGATATTTTATATTATATTATATTATATTATATTATATTATATTATATTATATTATATTATATTATATTATATTATACTAGCTGTGTATGCCTGTGCTGTAAAAAGCTCAGGCTCCTAAAAACCATTTAAATCATCAGAAAATAAAAATGAAATGCAGAGTTGGCGGTTTCGTTCTGCGGACGTTCTCGTCCCCCTTGTCTATCAGTGGCTAAGCAAGTTTCTCTCTCGTTTGTCTTTCCTCGGCAGTTTCACTCTAGTGACAGAGCCGCTTTCTTTCAGCTTCATGCTGTCACCTCGTACTTCTTTCTTCTTCCGACTCGTGAACTTGGGGCTGCTTTGTCGGCTCTTTGAGCTTCATGCTGTAGCATCACCCTTCTGGGCCGGACAGACAGACACACACACTTCCATGCATAGACGTTTAAATATTATATTATATTATATTATATTATATTATATTATATTATATTATATTATATTATATTATTCTCAATGTGAACACTATTCAAGTTATGTTGCCCAGCATGGTTGTTACTACAGTGGAAAATATATGTTTTTTATCTAGTCCACTTAATTCAGGTCAGTGGGCTGGAGCTGACATCCTGAATTGTTTTCAGCACATATTATGTTCTTTTTTAATTTTTAACTGCTCCAAATTGATAAAAACCCATTGCATTTGTGACAGATCTGATGCACCGCACTGAGAGGAGACCCACACAGACATGGGAAGAATATGCAAACTCCACACAGGGAAAAAATTCCAAGTGTGAATCGAGAAAGTGATCTTTGAGACTTGTGTTGCAACTCAATTCCTTAAACTTAACTAATAAATTGTTCACACTTTCTTTAGAATTCTGATCTTTATTGTTATCTAAAATGAATAATTCAAAATGAATAATTCAAATAATTGCAAAGTCTCTCATTCCAGGTTGTTCATCTGCATCAGAATCGGTTTTCTAATATCAATGCCCTCAAACCAACCGTGAAACTTTGAGCACAAATCCATCAAACAGGCTCCATCTTTTGCTAGGGTTTGACAAACTGCTTCATTACACCAAACGTCATATGAATCGAGATCAGCAGCACTTTATCTGCATCCTCTATGCAAGAGTGGCATTTGGGGGTGGCAAGTGGGGCGACCGCTATGACATCCTGCATATTGAGACTCAGAGTATCCTTGCAATTTGGGTACGTTTTCTAGAAGAGGACTTGCTAATTTCCGCAGGACACCGCATCGCATTTCGCACTGTCGTGGTATTGTCATGAATTATGAATTGCACTTTTTTAGTAGATTACATCGTTATAGTTTGATAAAGTCCGCATGTTATCTTGCAAAAATGTAGCTGAATACTATAATGAGAAAATCCTGCCTATGTTAACATTATTTTTATTAAATTTGCACGCAAGGTTATACAGTCCACACATACCGGTAACAGCATTTGACGTAACCGGCCCTGTGTGGGGTTGGTCAGCTGTAGGCCTTGCACACCCCTAAGGCTGCCTCTGCCACCAAGCCAGGTCTGCTGATGTTTTTGGCACCAAGCTGTAGCTTTTCTCCTAGCTGGCCATCCCCTCTGAACTCAATGTCAGTTCTTGGCTCTGCTGTCCCACTCTTGGGAACTTCATCTGCCCCAACTGCTGAGCCAACAGGAGACAAAGAACTGTCAGGTCTTCAGATAAGAACTGATGGTGCTCATTGTAGTTCATTTTCTGGAGAAGATTTCCAAAGTTCTTGTTGGTTTCTTTCAAATGCACAGAATGAGCCACAGCTACTGATGCGTATTTCTTATGTTATCAAGAGGTCTCCCTTCTAGGCTTCATTGAGATAAGTCTCCATTCTTCTATATTGTAATCAGGCCACTTACGTCAGTGCAATAATCTACGATTTTAATATTGTAAAATATTAAATTCAAACTAACTATCATTGCAATAAAAACAAAGCAAAAAACTGACAATTAACAGTTAAAAAATGTGTTTTGTGAAAAAATGTCATGTGATGGAAACAAATGAATTCAGTGCCCAAACTTATATAAAAATCACATGAAGCCAGGCGATTTTTACAGCGTGTACTGCCACTCTCATTGTGCTTCCAAACCCAAATAAAGCCAAGGAAGAAGTCACAGACTTATAGCGGAACTGAGAGGGATGGCCACAGTAACAAATTAACAGACCCAAAAGTAATCCGTGCTACCTCTCAAAGCCCACCCACATGGGCTCCTGTCTGCCCAGTATGGTTACACTTTTGCTGTACTCACTCGCTTGGCTTCTTTTACCTCCCGCCAGCTTCTTTTTCTCTTTGCCTGTCAACAACATTCCTGCCTACTTCCTCTTGCAGGGATACTTCTTCCAAACCCTAACCAAAGGTCACTTCTCTGCATGCTCCAAAATTACTTCTGGGGTCAGGGACCACTTATAATTCCAACAGGAGCACCAGGTTTGAGTTTAGCCCAGCATGTTTCTGGTTTTCCTGATCCCCTTTGACTTTAATGGGCTCAGTATCCCTGGCTGGCTCCTCCATTATCAGATACTCAGTGTGGTCCCATGAATGCCTTCCTGAGTCCTCTAGCATCCTGGGAAAGCATGTGATGTTTTGCTTCCTTCTCATTACTACTGCTTCCCAGGCGTATTGTCTTTCTGGGGTGCCCAGCGCACACACACAGCGGGCATACTGCCCTGGTGGGCATTTGTTCCTGCACCGCCATGATATGTAATGCTTCTGCAAGTGCAGTTTTCCCACCATTCCCTATGGCACTGTTCACCTCATCCTAGAATTCCTTTAATCCTGTAGTTCCCCTGGACATCACAATATGTGATGCTGATTTAGATACGTAGGACAGCTGCCATGTCAAAGAGTATCACATGCAGAGCCAGGTGTAAATTTTGAAGTGAATGTCAATCCCACAATGCCCACTTAGCCACTCAGAACACACTTAATGAGCACAAAGACCCCATGTAAATCCTCATAATGAGTCTTCCTCCCCTGCTGCATTCTGCCTCTGACTCTCCCGTTAAAACAACTTATTTTTCTCTTCTGAAGCAGATCGCAAGCAGCAATGGAGCGACAGCCTGTCACACAATGGAGAATGCATGTGCCCCCCTCACAACCAAATGTAAGTATGCTAATGGAATGTGATGGGACCACCACAAGAAAGTGGCAGGCGTTATTACAGGTGTTTGATAAGCTACCCTGTAGGCCTGACCCAGCATGATGGAAGATGAGATCATTTCCTGCCTCCACCACTGTCACTCATTCAGACTATGAAAGATGACCTTCTCTGAACTGACCTTAGCCCCAAATCCCCCTCATTTGGTACTGCTGGAGAGCAAGCAACAGTTGAGGGGTTTATGGGGTCAGTTGTTAGGCGTATTCATGTGCCCTGCTTTCGACCAAAGAAAGTGATTTCGTAATGCAGAGACACATTATTTACTATGGATTGGGAAGGAAATGAATGTTTGTATCTGTGTAGTCAAAGTAGAAGGAGGATCCAATTGGGCGTGGGGCTTATACTGTTTAACAAATATGAACAATGTGGGGAGCCTACAGAACGTGGAGGAAATGTTGAGGTGTCAAGTGCAAAAAAATCCACTTAATGCAGGAGGAACAAAGAAGGGGGCTAAGGCAGTTTCAGTCCAGTCCGGGGGCTCCCTTTAGCTGCGGGTTTTCTTCCCAACCAATGTCTGTTTTTAAATGGACTCCTGCCTTAAACGATAAGTTTGGTAATTTTCAGGTTGAAGTTATTTTTTCACAAATATAGTATATATATGCAAAATTGTGCTCAAAAGTTAAGCTTACTATGTAAATAAATAAAAAATATATTCCCTGCATTGGCGCTTTACAATGGAGGCATACAGGAAAAGTTCAAAAGCTAACCAAATACGTCCATATTCCAAGCCAAGACAGTTGTTGAGTATTAATCTGCGCCTTACACACACATAGTAAAATAGTTTATGCACTAAAATGTTTAACAAAAAAATGAATATAAGATTCAGCCATTTTAAAAGAAGACCAGCTGTGCCTGGTAGTTCACCGTTTAATCTTCCTATCCAACAACCTTTCCCCCTTCCTGGGCGTGCTTTCCTCTTGACAGACCAAATCACCATAAACATTTCGTGCCACATGGTTATTCTCATTTCGATTTACTTCCATATTTACATGAGAATGCACACAAGCAAATAAAAAACGTATCCTTACCTCGAGAAAAATAGTACCAGGAATATGCAACAAGAGTATTGTTTCCAGTCCCATTTTGTTGTCACAAACCTGCGTCGAACACATGTAATGTATGTTTTTGTAGACAGAAACGTTTACTGCCTCATTGGGAGGTTTTGACGCTTTTTTTTTTTTTACAGTAGTGTTCTGTGCCCAATTACATCCATTGTAAAGCACCAATGTGGGCAAGATATTTTTTTTACTTTATAGAAAAATGCTTAACTTTAGAACACAGTTTTACATGGCAAATACACATATATACTGTATACATACCATGTTTAAGAAGAACTGAACTTTTCCTTTAAACTAGGAGTCCATTTTTAAACATATTGGTTGACACAAATTAGACGTCAGCCCTCTGAGAACTGTTCACAATGCAGCAACTGTCAATGTTCATATGGAGTCACTAAGCCTTGCACTGAGGTATCCTACTTTTATAAATAACACATCGGGAATGTTAATCATGCAGAATAGGCACTGACTTTTTACCCTCTGTCACAAAAAGCAGACACCAGAGTCAAAAAAAGGTTTGGGGCAGCCACCTGTATAATATTCCCTGGCTCCAAATTGGTACGTTTCTAGCACTGATGTGCTCAGAACGGAGTCCAAAGCAGAACTGAGTAAGTTAGTCAAATATGGTGGCTTTAAAGGCCAGAAAAGGAAGTGAAGTCATCGAGAGCAGAAGTGGAAGGGTACTCTTCCATAGGTTCGGACCTGGACGTGACATCATCAAAAGTGCCAGAACCAGAAGTCTCTTTGGTCATGGGTTCTTCACCAGAAGTGACTTCATCTAAGGGTCCGGAACTGGAAATGATGTTATTCTGTCTGGAACCAGAAGTGACATCATCAAGGCCAGAACCAGAAGTGATGTCATCAGGGCCAGGCGGAATTTCCTGTGAACGGTCTGCTGGAAAGTGAGAGAAAAGGTCAGCTCACTCCGCCACCCCTAGTCTGGCATGGAATTACTCTCATTTAGACCCTTTAGCTGCCTCCCATGCACACGTGTGTAAGAAAAGTGCACAAAGAAACATTTCCATAGACAGAAAACACAAATAAATATGAACAATAATAACAATTAAAAAAAAAAACATAAACTGTAATGACCTTGGGTGGGAGAGACAGAAGAATGGAATGAAGCACATTATTCTGACTGACGGTGAATGCGGCCTTACAAATGACCTTTGGCTTTTCAGTAAGCGGCTCTGGCCGTGCCCCTCACATGTGCTCACAGTGTTCTGTCTGAATGAATCAGAAAGATGTTGGAAGAGAAAACCTAGTCAGAGACATGCTAAACTTCATTAACGAGAAAAGTAATCTTATATTTATTTAAAACAAAATGGAAAATTTTGGAAAGGTTACAGTTTTTTAAAGCCACACAATTCAAGGAAATGCTAATCAAAGAGTTCACAGGTTTTTATCCAATCTCCGATAAATCGGTAATTTAAATATTTGTGTTGTCGACATCATCATCACGCCGTCCCAATGAATTGTGGGAAACACTGCCAGGGCAACAAGTTACGTGACATCTACAAAAGTAGTGGCTCCTGTTGCCCAACGGTGTTAAACATTCAAATAAAAAAACAATTCATGTTTTAATAAATTCTTTTAGTAAAAAAGCAAATTGCAGAAATTGATTTCTTGGGTCTGAAAATCCTTAGCTAGACACCCAAAAGACCATGATCACTTCAGGAAAGTGCACCACAAAATGAAAGAAGAATCCAATTATACCACCCAGCTGCTCTGACCCTTTGCCCGCTCACATGTGCCACCTGTGGAAAAATAAAAATCAGTTATTGATCAAATCTGGTGTGCGTGCCAAGGGCCACGAGAAGTCTGTCTTGCGACAAGTGCAGCTTCTGTTTTCTGTAACAAACAAGAAGTTACAAGTGCCCAACTGATGACCTTTAAAATTGTGTAACTACTGATCCAAACAAAATTATTGTAAAGATGTAATGTCTTGAAATTCTTGTGCAACTAAAGTCATAAGGTCAAATTTTGCTTAGCATTATAAAAGATTTAGGACACCGACTTCTCGGCGCAGATGAAGGGCAGGTGTCCTAGGACTGTGCTTCTCTGTCATTCTTACCTTTGCCTGGTGTGTATTAATAAAATATTTTTTACTAACTTTAATTATATCTCTGTCTTCAGTCACAAGAAATGACACTAGAGAAAAAGTGTCCACACACCCAACTCCATCTCACTCTGCTCATGCAGATGCAGGGGTGACCCGTATGCGGTTCCCTCAGCTCCGTCAGCCGAGCTATGGCCAGGGTCCACATCCGAGATTCGCCAGCAGCAATGCCTCAGTGCCACTGGACTGTAGCAGCTGAGAAACGCTGCGCTGCATGTTGCATCTGTGCCCCCCGTCCCCCGTCTTTTAGGTCACTTCAACCATCACGAGCAGGTCCTCCCCACCTGAGGAGTGTGACCCTTTCATGCTTGGACCCAGGGGTGCTAAAATACATAAATTCTGGCTGTAATTTAATTCCTGGCTACAGGGCACAAGCTACAGGAGAAACTGAGAGGTTTTTATACAGTACATGATTTATATTTATATAGAAAGAAATAAATATTAAATATATTTATAAATATTAAATAAATATTAAGAAATAAATATAAATAAGAAATAAGAAATAAATATTAAAGTTGAAGTGCATGTTTTCTTTGATATGTTAAGTTGCACATTTAATATGTCTCATTTATGAATGTTCTGAACAGAAAGGCAAAAAAAAAGTAACACGCTGGAGGAAGATCAGACAAGTTCAGAAGGGAAGCTCTCAGCCAGCTGATGGCAAACCACACCTGGGCAATCCAACAGGTACGTGGGGTCCGGTGGACACTTGAAACACTAGACGTGCACTATGGCTACGCCTCCCTGTCTTCTCCGATACATCATGACAATGTCAGCTCAGCGCCAGTGGAGAGCAGACCACCATCCCTTAGTATGAGTGGAACAAAGCAGGAAGGGTGAACTCAGTAACTGTTCACATTGATATAAAGTGTAGAAAGCAACTCCCCGGTACGTCTCATGATTAAGGGATGGTTGGCCCCTCAACAGCTGCACTATAATACTAAAATAAGTCTAAAATAACAAGTATTTTTACCTCATTATTTTCATAAAATGCTAAGGTCTGTATGTCCAGTCCCTCTGAACAATCTGATTGGCCGGTTTGGCTTTAGTGTTGATTGGTCAGCTTGGCTTAGGTGACACAACAAAAGAGAACATGAGAGACGATGACAAGTAAAGGCATATGAGGCATGAAGAGAGGATAAAAAGAGTTTTCAGGGATACTTTCTTAATTCAAGATGCTGTTAACTTCATCTCTATATATTGTAGAAAGATCAGCCTCGACACAGATGGACACCGATTCACAATGTCCAGAACACACACTCTTTATTTCTTCTTAAACCTGCACACACAATACAGTGCACAATTCACCTCCAATTAGGTTCAGTCCCGTATACTTCTTTTTAACTCTTTATCTTTTACTGCCACCTCCACTCCTATCTTGCAAGCTCTGTCCTCTGCCTCCCAACTTCGGCTCCCTGAATGGAGTGAGGCGGCCCCTTTTATGGCACACCCGGATGTGCTCCAGGTGCTACGTGATGATCTTCTTGCAGCACTTCCTGGTGTGGCTCTGAGATGGTCCAGGCACCCCCTGGCAGGGGCCACATACTCCAACAGGGTTGAGCTTCCAAGCTCTCTTTCCGTGACCCTGATGTAATCCAGGAGGCTGCCCTCTTGTGCCCCGGGTGAAGATATTCTCCCCTCTCCCGATTCTCCCCTTCTCCAGGTGTCCCGTTGGGGCATGGTCCCCAGTCGTCTGCCACAATATATAAACTCCAATGTCTGGCTATCTTTATGTCTGTCTGCTGTTCATGAAAGAACTACTTAAGTGGACTTAAGGGACTGGGCGGTCTCATGGTCTGGAATCCCTACAGATTTTATTTTTTTCTCCAGCCGTCTGGAGTTTTTTTGTTTTTTCTGTCCCTTGAACCCTACTCTTATTCGATGTTAATTAATGTTGATTTATTTTGTTTTCTTGTTGTATCTTTTTTCTATTCTTTATTATGTAAAGCACTTTGAGCTACTGTTTGTATGAAAATGTGCTATATAAATAAATGTTGTTGTTGTTGTTAAGGGATTTGCTGGAACATTCCGGTTGATTTTTTGCAGTATTATAGTTCGCTTGCGGCACCAATTTATTTGCATGAATCTGAGAGAGACGCAGCGGGCTGAGGCCCTCCTCACTCACACGCCAGCCTCGGGGCGTATTTTACCTCCGCTTAGCTACCGAACAAGAGATCTACTTAACGGATTTAGATCGGGTTTTTTACTAGAATTTGCTTGAACATTCCGCTCGATCTTGCGACTTCTCTCATTGCGCTAAGAATCATAGTTCGCTTGCAGGAACGATTTATTCGCGCCAATCCGAGACAGAAGCTGTGGGCCGAGGAGAGGGGGAAGAGTGACCTCAGGAGTGGGGAGTCCTCCGCTTGGCTAGCGATACATTTCTGTTTATTGATTTTTAAAGTTTGTCCTGATTCACTGCTACGCAGGCGGAGGAACGGCTAGTCAACTATATAATAAAACACTAAGATGCATGTGCCCTGTCCCTCAGAGCAATCTGATTGGTCAATTTGGCTTTGGTGTGATTGGTCAGTTTGACTTTGGTGACACGGTCAAAAGAGGAAGTGCGAGTGTGAGGTGTTTTAGCGGAGGAGTGAAGGCTTATGAAGCGTGTCGAGAGATGGCAAGTATAAAACTGGACAGGTGACAAAGGCGCCTCACCTCCAAGGATTCACTTTTTCCAGCCTGCACTGTGAATGATTATTCAGTATGCTCAATAAAGATATGAAAAGTACAACTGTAGTTTAGTCTAGAATTCCGACTTAGATGAAGATCAGACCACATTTTATTAGTAATCAATGCAGATATTCAGGCCACTTCAAAGGATTAGCACACTTTTTCTTGTAACTGTTTGAAGGAACTGAAATAAATAATTCATGGCACATTGGTTTGCACTGCTGCCTCATAAATCCACGCACTCCAGGCACACAAACACCATCACTGTATAAATGTTAAGCCCACGTACAACTAAATCTGTCACAGTCACAGTCCCAACAGTGCTGTTGGTATATAGGAGACCCTGTAGCGACTCCTGACACACATGTGCTGAATGTGTTGGCGTGTCAGAGAGAGGATGTGCAGTGTTGTTCATACTGGCACTCAGTTTTGTTTTCATTCTCTCCTTCACTTCTACTGCTGGCAGGTCGAGAGCGCGTCCTATAACAGAGCCTGTCCTTTTAATTAGTTTATTGATTCGGTGGGCGTTTCCTTGTACAAGACAACGCAGAAAATCACACTGGTCATCACTGAGTTGAAGAAGGTGTGAAGGATGTCACTACTCACATTAAAGGAATGCAGTCCCCTAAGAAAAATATATTGTTATATTATATTGTTCCTCTGTGTTACGAGATCAGTCCAGCCTCTCATTGATGTGGACCCTAAGTACTTGTAGGAGTGGACCACCTCGACATCCACTTTCTGAATAGTTTAGTGCGGTCAATAAGCAGTTCCTTGGTTTTGCTGATGTTAACATGCAGACAAGTCTCTTTGCACCAAGAAACAAACCTCCCCACCTGACTCCTCTCCTCTGTCTCATCCCCCTTATCAATACACCCCATAACAACAACAACATTTATTTCTGTAGCACATTTTCATACAAACAGTGCAGCTCAAAGACAGAGAAAAAAGAGAAAATAAAAAAGAATTAAAACTAGGGAACACTAATTAACAAAGAATAAAGTAAGGGAGGACAGAAAAAACAAAATAAAACTCCAGATGGCTGGAGAAAAAAATAAAATCTGCAGGGGCTCCAAGGCCACGAGACCACCCAGCCCCCTCTAGGCATTCCACCTAACATAAATGACCTCAATCAGTCCTCATTGTATTCAGGGTTCACATGGAAGAACTTAATGATGGCGCTCATGTGGACTTCTGGCCTTTAATCCATCAATGTAAAGACATCTTGGTGCTTTGATCAGGTGGTGGTGGCGCAGATCGCCACCCCAGAAAACTGGAAAAAAGAACAGAAGAGAAAGTAGCGGTTAGTACGGATTTTAAATATGAATACCGTGAATAATAATGATAATTAATTGAATATACAGAGCATTGGGATTAAACTAAGATGAAGCTATGAGAAAGCCATGTTAAAGTAATGCGTTTTTAGTAGTTTTTTAAAGTGGTGCTCCACTGTATTAGCCTGGCAAATTCCTATTGGCAGGCTATTCCAGATTTTAGGTGCATAACAGCAGAAGGCCGCCTCACCACTTCTTTTAAGTTTATCTTTTAGAATTCTAAGCAGACACTCATTTGAAGATCTAAGGTTACGATTTGGAGTGTAAGGTGAGAGACATTCTGAAATATAAGATAGAGCGAGATTATGTAAGGCTTTGTAAACCATAAGCAGGATTTTTAAGTCAGAAGTGCAGAATGAATTTATGAAAGTCACATGACCTGGTGTTATATTTATATTCTGAGGAGTACAAAATGAAGAGATAAGCAGACAGGACGGTTCCTTGTGGTGCTCCAGTGTTGCCCACAGTCTTTGAGTCTCATGAACTGCAGTCTTCCTGACAGATAGTCCTTCATCCAGGACACCACAGGCTCATCCACCTGTATATCTCGGAGTTTACCCCTTAACAGGGATGGCTGGATGATACTGAAGGTGCTTGAGAACTCAAACAGCATAATCCTCACAGTGCTGCCAGCTTTGTCTGGGTGAGAATAAGCCTTGTGGAGCAGACAGATAATTGCATCCTCCAATCTTTGTCCGAAAAGCAAACTGCAGTGGGTTCAGGTGGTCAAGCACAGGATGAAAGCTTCAAAACAGATGCAGAGACTGAGCAGTCCACTACTCTGTGCAGTTTAAATTGGTTTAAAAAATGTCAGGCAGCACCAAATTAACATCATTCTCGACCAAAATCTTGAAATGCATTTCAGACAGCCTTGGTGTCACAATCTCTCCAATCCACTAATAGCTGTGGATGGTGGTCTCACAGAGGGGCTTAAAGTGGAGAAGGACATACAAACTGCAATTGCCTTTACTTCACTATTGGCATGCAGACTTGTCTTGCTCAACTGGAAGATTCCCAACTCACCTCTTTTAAGTCAGTGGGTAACTGGTGTCATATACTATTTGAAACTGGAAAAAATCCAATTCTCACTTAGAGGATCTGTGCGGAAATGTTTCAGAACATTTTAGAATAAGCATTTAAATTGAGGAAGCAGATTCTCGCCCCTCTTTTTTATTCTATTTCTTTTTATTCACTAGGTGGGCCTGCCCCGACTCACGTTTAGATACTCGGATGTACAATTTAAACAGATTTTCATTTTCATGGGAATTGTTACATATGCATAATAGAACTAACTATTTTACATTACAGCAAGTAACCATAGTAAAAAATAGTAAAATGTGATAAATTGATATCAAATTATGTTTCATGTTGCGTTAGAGTTATTCATTGAATTATACATTTTCGTTCTGTTTTGCTTTGAAATTAACACTCAAATACTTTTTAAACGTCTGACTTTGATATCTCCATCTTTCGAAACTATTATCGCTGACAATTCGTCACATGTTGGTTTATTTTAAATGTGACCGCAATCTTTTGGATTCAAATAGAAATCCAAGAAAATTTCTTTGTCCGTGTTTTGCAGATAAATTTTGTGTAAAGTGCGATACTTTTGGACGTATGGATTTGCATCCATTATTGGCTGCTGAATTTCTAATACGTCCGATCGTTTAACTCTTTCGATTCCATGTTGCATCGCTTCTCCGTGATCATAAATATAAACCTGACCGAACTGTGGTTTCTTTGAAAATGAAACTTGCAGTAGCTTTAATTGTTACTTAACCACAGAGTCTCATAGCTTAAGGCAGCATTTCTCAACCTGTATTTGCGACCCGAGTTTTTATAACAGTTTTAATTGCGCCCCCCCTAACATTTTTTTGAAATTTAGATGCATATTTTATCATACCTACTTAACTTTTATCGACATTTATCTAACTCTTTATTTATTGTTCTAGTATCAGAATGTAGTTTAAGTTGATTTGTTTTGGTTTCAACAGATGTTTTTTTTTCATATTTTTGATTCTTGTTTTCTTTTTTCCACATCTTCACGCCCCCCTTTTTGTTACTTCGCCCGCCCCACAGGTTGAGAACCACTAGCTTATGGTCCTGAATCGTGTAAATCTACGTTTTGAGCACTGAATATTACGAACACGAACAGATAATTGTAGATTCAGATATTTTGCCTGTAGCGTTTATGGATTTCACTTTCACCAAACAACAAATCTTTTATTTCTCGCTGATACTCCTCTTCATTGGGAGGCAACACTACTTTTCCCTGATGGCAACACGAATTAGATGATCTACAAGTCTACCACATAAACTTTAAAGGTGAACAATATCAACATACTTTAGTCGTATCACCTATGTCCATATATTCGATCTCTTTTCACTGTTCCGTTATTTCACCGAGTAATAATTTCCGTTTGTGTGTGCTAATGCGATCTTTACTAACAGTTTTTTGAGACTTACGAGTTTTAGTACTTTCATAATCTCTAACCTGCTCTGCGTGTGTATTGCGCCAATGTTTTTGAACCTCTTTACGACGTTCTACTTTGTCTTCTACTTTTTGTCTTTTATTTCCGACCCCACTTGGACCTGCTAGGTTTTCAAATCCACTTGGTCTGGGCTGATTATTACTTTCCTTATTTTCCAAATTTGCACTTAGGTTATTATCGTTTTTTTGGAATTCTTTTCTCTCCCACGCTTTTGGGTCTCTTTTCGACGCGCTGCCCTTTCTTCTTCACTTAGTCGTGGATGTGTCATCTAGAACGTATAAAATTGTTGTCCAGAAAAGGACTTTATCAAAGGAAACAAATAGATTGTATGTCTAAAAATACTGCCTAGAAAAGCTTCTTTAAAGGCTGAAACTGAGGACTTCTCATAAATGACCTTAACTGAGGAAAACGTAAAAATGTATAAGAGCTGAGAGCGCAGGAACTGCGTCTGACAAAATCATTTACGTGAATGAGAGTTTAGTGCGCCGTAGACGTGTTTGAAAATGGTTGAGAGGAGGGCAGGACTTGACAAAATCTCTTGGCAAAAAGTCTCGTCTCAAGATTTCCTTTTATAATAGAGAGATTTAATAATTTATCTATTTACTTATTTTTACTAGTTTAAAGTTTTACTCTGCTGGCCGAGCTCTCTTTCTTATGGGTGGGGGTTGATTTGTTTCAAACCTAGCTTTGTTAAACTTGACTTGCTTGTATGGAATATTATTTGATTTTGGTAAAAAAAAAAAAAAGAAAGTCAGGCAGAACTTCTCTGGGAAAGAAACGTCCTGAACTAGAGGTTACAGTTCATTTCATCAGCTGAGTCACAGAGGACCAACAACGTATCATGAAGAGTATAAGGAAGTGTCAGACCTAGACGATACATCCAGATTAGCATCCCACTTTTGAATTTAAAATCACTCTCTTTTGGGCTTTCACTTTCAATAGTTCTACCTTTATTAACATTTATTGCTTTTCTTATACAGTGGATGCAAGTGACAGAATCATGGTGACCAATGTGAGGAGTTGCACTGATGATGTTCCAGGCAAACACACTCCACTTCTTATCCTGACAAAGGCAGATGAGGATTTGGCCGCACAGGCGCTGGAGGGACAGGTAGGTTTCACACGGTTTCCTCCGTTTAGTGGCCCTGAGTGTACGGAGCCATGTAAGGCACAACGCTCCAGCAGCTTAAAGCACCAGCGTCTCAAGGTTGACTCTGGACTGGTGAATGGAGTTTGTGTATTTATCTAGTTGAAGTTTCAATATTGTTTGGGGCTTCACAGTTATCCCAAATTTTTAAATATGCATCAGGTTATAGCAGCACTAAGCAAAAAAAGGTACTACATATCCCAGCAGCCCTGGCAGTATTACATTATTGGACAGTTCGGAAAGAGCAGGGGTTGCTGGGAAGAAGATTGAACCAGAGGGCCCTTTAAAAATGGAACTGTCAAGATTCCTGGGTACTGTGATCGCCCATCTGTCTATTCTTACACTTTTGACACCCCTTTGGGTTACAAGTTGATCATCTTGGATTACTGCTCCTGTCTGTCTTGTGCCTTGCTGTTCGTGTGGGTTTGTACAATTGGATACATTTTCATCGGAGGGAGCACTCCCAATCACCTTCTCCCTCATCACCTCAGGAAGCCCATAGGACAAACTTTACATGGCTTATAGTGAACCATCTCTTCACTCGCCCATTCATCGTCATCAGCTCCTGCTGCATTGAACAGTGTTTTGGAAATTGTCGTTAGTGTTTGTTCTTTAAGTTTATTATTCTGTTCTAAATTGTTATTTCCGTTGGGGATCTAGGAAGTGCTGTGTATTGTACATACGTGTTTTCATTATATTGTATATTCTTTTTTCATTAATTTGATTAACATGTTTCATTATAATTTATTGATTCATTGGGCCTCTAACTGTGTCTCTATGAGTGAGTGTGTGCATGCTGAGTCAACGCTAGGTGTATTGCTGAATTCACCCTCACAAAATGAATAAATCCCCATCTTTCTGACAGCGTGAATCTGACGGCTACAAGGCCGAATATTGGCTCCACCTGACCCAGGGCCAATATACGGAGTGGCATCACCAGCAGGGTTCATCCTCCTGAGCTTCACAAACTGGATTAAAGGAATACACCCCCCAAAAAAGGATGTTTTATTTCAATGTTACTTAACTTGACATGCTTTATAAAATTTACATAAATAACAGTTACAGTAGGTGACCAATGTAGGACAACAGCAAACAATATCTAAACGTCCATGAAAAAATCTGGCTTTACTCATGTCCAAATGGAAAGTCACTTCCGGAAAATGCTCCACGAATGAGGAAGGATGTAAACGAATTAATGACTCGCCTCTCCTAGTCGTTCAACAACAACAACAACATTTATTTATATAACACATTTTCATACAAGCAGTAGCTCAAAGTGCTTTACGTAATAAAGAATAGAAAAATAAAAGACACAATAAGAAAACAAAATAAGTCAACATTAATTAACATCGAATAAGAGTAAGGTTCAATGGCCAGGGGGGACAGGAAAAACAAAAAAACTCCAGGTGGCTGTAGAAAAAAATAAAATCTGTAGGGATTCCAGACCATGAGACCGCCCAGTCCCCTCTGGGCATTCTACCTAACATAAATGAAACAGTCCTCTTTGGATTTACGGTTCTCACGGAAGGACTTGATGATGATGATGGTCACGTAGACTTCTGCCTTTTAATCCGTCCATCATTGTTGGAGCAATGTGACGATGTGGGTTCCGGCTCCACACTCCCTTTGATGTTCGGGAACCCTTGAACCCAACACCGTCAATAATGAAACCGAGAGAGCTAGTCAGTGAAGGCAAATAATTGAGCATCTGAACAAGGGGATGGTTAAAAGTGAAAACAGTGCTTTTATTAAAAATTGTCCATCAAAACAAGTGTTCCATAAATAGTGCAGTTTCAATAAATAATCCATAAAATGAAAAAAACGTGGAGGTTAAAAATAATAAGAAAAAACAATCCTTTAAAACGAGAGGTTAAAATGATCAGGAAGCAGTCTTAAAACGACAATACCTCTGGTGCTTCTTTTCTGTATGCGTCTCACCTGCTTATCCCGTTTGGGCTTAGCAGCAGGCAAGACGCTCTCTGCAGCTGCCCTCCTACAACACACGCGAGACTGGAGACCTCCCGATCCCTGGCTCCGGTATGCCACTCATCCCAGTCCCAGAGACTTGATTACCCCAATAGCCAGGACGCACATATTGGGGACTCCACCACCAAGCCTCCCGACTTCCGCTGCCTTTCCACGGCTCGTCGCTTTCCTCTAGGCACTCCCGCTACCTGGTCACTCAGCGGGAGCAACCTCAACTGAAACGTCTGGGTGTTGGCCTAACACCCAGCTTCCATACAGCTGCCCTCGAACGCGCACTCTCCACACGCACGCACCGCCTGCTTCCACACTCCCTGTAACCTCCGTCCTCTTTCCTCATCTCCGATCGTTTCCTTTTTTTTTCTCTCTCCATTTTTTTTACACCGAACGTTTCTTTCTCCCCATAAAACCAACTCGCGCTTCTTTTAAAACGTGAGGGGCCATTACAGCTGTAGCATTAGCCACGGGAGCAATCACGAATGTGGGCAGTTCCTCACCTGTGCACACGGTGAGAAACGCCCATATCGACGACTGCCCCGCGCCTCGCTACAACAACGCCCCCCTCACGAAGCCGCCTCGGGTGCGGTGATTATCTATTTAAAATGAATGGCCTTTTCTCAACGAGCTGTGGACCCATAACACCACAAGCATCACGAAGCTTTGAGTAGGTGGTGGTGGCGGCACAGGCCGCCACCACAAAGAAACCGGAAAAAGAAACAGAAAAGAGAGTTGGGGTCAGTACGGATTTTAGAGCCACCATGAATAGTTATTATGATGAATTGAACATACAGAGTATCAGGTTTAAGTTAAATTAAGTTAAATTGAAGTTATAAAAAGGCCATGTTAAAGTAGTGTGTTTTCAACAGTGTTTTAAAGTGCTCCACCGTATTAGCCTGGCGAATTCCTATTTCCTATTTGAACATTTAACTGGATAATGGACAAATGGATTACGCAATACGAGTAATGTGAGATTAACATTTCTATTTTCCGTGGACGTTTTTCACTTCGTTTGCTGTTGTTTAGCACTGGTGTTCATTAGGTTCCATTATATATTAAACTATTTTCTCTCGTTCTGCATGAAAACATGAGATTTGATTTTTTTTCTTAGCCATAACTATAAAGCACACGGGTAAACAACATTTAAACAAAATATCGATTTTAGGTGCAGTATTCCTTGAAGAGAACCCTTATTTTGAATTAATAATGGGAGATTCGTGAATGATTTGTTCTTTTTGAACGACTCTTTCCAATGAACCATATGAATCAATCCGTAAGCATGAACAACTCGGGTCTGCGGAGCTCAATGGAAGTATTTCTAAAGCACATGTGTGTCTGGCGCGATGTCGTCATCGTCTTCCATCTTGCTGCTGTGGACGAAATCTCAGACCTGACAGCAGGTGCAACAATAAAGCACTTTATTATTTATTAGTTAGGTGCACAGTGAGAACAGTTTCAGAAAAGCAGACAATCAATACATAAAAGTGTCAGGGCTCTTCTGAACCCCCTCTATTAGGTGGGGTCCAGTTTTATACCCCTAGAGTGCGTGAGCTACTATCATTATAAAATACAACAGTCAACAAATTTATTATACACAATCCTTGTGCCTCTTACAAAACCTGATTTCATGGCTCCATTTGTTATGGCGTTCAGATGTAAGGTAAGAAACAAAATGATAAGGCAGCCTCATGTGTGGAAGGCATGGACCTTGAGTCCTTAGCACAAATATTTTTTTCTGTTAGCAAAAAACAAAGCAGGCTTTTACAAGGTGTTGTGAAACTAACTTTTCAGAAAATGAATTAGTACAAGGGAACAAAGAAAACATTCGTCGTCCACACTGCGTAAAGCACGTTGGCAAGAACTGACTGACTCGTGAGTCATGGCTCATTTGACTCAGTGAACGAGTCACGACCCGGGAATCAGTCTAACAATTCTCGCTCATTTGATTTGTGAACGAGCCACTACCACAGAATCAATTTAAAGTTTCTCGTTCATATATTTTATGAACGATTCAATACAAGTTGCCTAATTTTCATTCACTTGTGATTCTGTAATGTAATGTCTTATTTTAATTATGCAAGGCAGCAGCCTATGGATTATGCAGATGATGAATTAAATATAAATTAACAAGCAATTATAATAATTATATATTAATATTCACACATACGTATGAAATAAATGTATGAATTATTAAAATTATTTATTTGTGATGTGATCAGCCATGGACCTCCCAGTAGAACATTTCCTAAAATTGAATGAAATGAATCAAAAGAATCGATCCAGCAAGATGAATCAGATTACCCATCACTACTGTATTTTAAAATCGTTTGCTTCTGTTGGGCGATTGTATGCTGTGAAGTGTGTATTGGGTTCATCTGTTTTCAAAGTACAGTTATAGTTTTCATTTTGGGTTTGTGATTTGGGCCGCTCTTACTGCCGCCATTCTCATGACGCTATTGTTGTTCCCCGTTGCTAGGATCATCCTGATGTGGGCGTGTCCTTAGATGTTGTAGCCTGTCAATCATGATGTGGTGGGTTAAAGGGTCGTCCAGGGCTATGCATCTCTATCCATCTGCAGGGATTCTAAAACCCTTCATACCTTTGTGAAAAGGCGCTATATAGGCGCCCGACCCGGCACAAAGAGACAGGGAGGCATGCATAAAAATAACACAAATGTTTATTTTTCTTCGGTTGGGGGACACTTCTTCCCAATGCCCCTCAGCCACAGCACAGTCCCACAAAGCACAGACCAAAACAACAGGCCCAATACTCTCTTCACCACCACTCCTACCAGTAAGCGTTGTCCTCCTCCTCCTCCTCCCGACTCTGGCTCTCCAAGTGGGGGCTGCTGGCTCCTTTTTTAGCCCACGTGGAAGTGCTGCAGGTGCTTGATAACCTGCATCTGGCTGCACTTCTGGGTTTGGCTGCATTGCCACCCAGACGGGCTCAGGAAGCCGTGCAGCTCCACCTGGTGGTGGCCAGAAGTCCCATGCCTGTGGTCCCGATGCCACCCAGGAGGGCTGCCACCAAGCGTTCTGGGGGAAGTAGTGTGTAGCCCATGGCTGTTCCCCCGGACCAAGTGTCGAAGGGACGTCCCGGCCGGGCATGGGCCCCAGCCACCCACCACACCTTTTGAAAATCTTTCTTTGTTTTTTACTCTCTACTCTCCTTCTGACTGAGATTTTGTCTCATGATTCTTGGCTTGGGTTACTGATAGCTTCTCTCCTGGTTCCTGCAGTCGACTTGTGCCTGCTAGGCATAACATAAGCATATGTCAAGCAATAAATGCCTGTTGATTGTATATGTGAGGTAAACAGCACTGTGTGACTGAGTGTGGGTGTGAGTGTGCCATGCAATGCGTCGACTGGCCCCCCATTCAGGGATACCCACTGCCAGGATGGGCCGCAGCTCCCTGTGACCCTGAACTAAATAAGCAGGTTAGGAATATAAATAGATGGATGGAGCATTACAGTAACAGCATGCTCCATCACAATCCAGGCAAAGAGTGTGGATGGCAGTGGTGATGTATGACTGCCAAATATTTAAATGTAGTCACTGATTACTAAATCCCTAATGACAGTAATCTCCACTCATAGGTAGACAGATTCTGACATAAATTTTCCATAATTTTATTTTTTCTAGGCTAGCTATAGTTGTTGTGTTTTACTGCCCTCATGTGGTTTTACATGGTATTGATGCTTGATAAAAAGCCATTAATACGTTTATTTTGGGTCAGTGTGAGTCAAAGACTCTTTGAAGAATTTAGGGCAGGGGTCTCGCCACCCCTTTCCAAGTAGTTCACCAAAGGGTTAAAGAATCCTACATAAACTTGAAAACTTGATTAGTCAAATTAGGGAGGGACAATCTTTCCAAAAAATCGTATCACGATCCTTTTAACACAAAATCATGATCCACAATCTGAATTGCAATCAATCTTTTCAATGTGGCATACACTTAAGAGAATATCCGGACTCAGACTCATCAAGACCTAAGTACCACTTTATTTTAAATATCAAACAAAGTTGAATTGAATTGTTCTCTCATTCACTAGCTAAGCGGAGCTAAGGAACACGCCCCGAAGATGGCGAGTGAGTGTGGAAGGCCCCCTTGGCCCGCTGATGCGTGTTTCTCAGATTCACACAAGTAAATCAGTACTGTAAGTGAACCATGATACCTCGCGAAATGAGAGAAGTGGCAAAATCAACCAGAATGTTCAAGCAAATTATAGAAAAAACCTGATCTAAATCCGTTAAGTAGTTCTCTTGTGAAAAGTGGACAGACAGACAGACATTGGATTTTATATAGTATATATTAGTAAACCTTCAAAATAATGTGCAGGTAAAGTCTCAGCAGCATTCTCAGCATTTCTGGAGATTAGTTGAGCCAGATAACTATAAGAATCTTCACCAAGCAGCTCTGAAAATGTCTGCTCTGTTTGGGTCTCCATACCTCTGTGAGTCTGACGTGAATGTCATGAAATCAAAGTTCAGAACAAGACTGACAGACAAACATTGAAATGAGGGAACCTCAGTGGCTCCAGTCCACCAGACACCTGCCTCTCTTGTTGACGTCATCTGACTAACTAAAAACACATCACACACGCAACTGGACCTGTGAATAAAGTGACACGGTGACACGTAACAAAATGACAAATGAATAAGGAATATCTGTGGATTTGGAATTGCATTGTTCTGTTTTGACAGCATTCATGTTTTAATTCAACAGTGTGAGATACACTAGGAAATGCATAAAGACATACAAAATGCACTTGCAGGTGAATTCAATATTTTTAATGGAAAATGTGAGTTGTGGACACCAATACTTTGTAAATGTTCGGGCAAAACAAGCTTATTCAGTTTGTTTGGGTTGAAATAAGCTATGAGAATAAACGTTAGAAAACACGAGTAGCTCTCTGCCATTTTCATTTTGTAAAAGTAGCTCTCAGGGGATAAAAGGTTGGGAGACCCCTGATTTAGAGTAAGCGGGGTGGGGGGGGCAACACTATAAGAGAGTCAAGCTTATGACAGGGCATACTCAAGCACACACACCCAGAGGCTATTAGAAAATGCCAGTTAAAGGCTGCCACAAAAAGAATTCTCCACCCAAAGTATGCTTTTTAAAAAGTTACTTAATAAACTACTGAGAGGTGAAGTTGAAGAAGAAATCTCACCAGCCTTTAAGATATAACTGGATAAGATACTGGGAACCAAATGAGCTCCATGGATGAAATGGTCTCCTCTTGTTTGTGACATTTCTTAGATAGATAGATAGATAGATAGATAGATAGATAGATAGATAGATAGATAGATAGATAGATAGATAGATAGATAGATAGATAAGGCACTATATAACAGATAGATAGATAGATAGATAGATAGATAGATAGATAGATAGATAGATAGATAGATAGATAGATAGATAGATAGATAGATAGATAAGGCACTATATAACAGTTGTGATTGAACTTCTTCTGTATTTGCACAATATAAAGAGTTCTGCAATTTGCCAAGTCTAGGATTAAGAAATGGGGCATGGGCCCCATGAAGCCTGTCCTGGTGTCCCACAATCCCACTAGTTGTTGTGTGACCTTTGCCTCCACATTCGGCTCACTTTTAGGACAGGTAATATTTTATATCCTCTTTTCTGGTCTTTTTGAGGGACTTGACTGATGCAAGAAAAGCGAACGATCCATTGCAATGCGGGCAGTAGCTTAACTTTCTTTGAAGATAACTGAATGTTCGCAGGAGCAGAGACACCAGCGGCTAATAGAAGGACGTCTAGCCAGGCATCTCTTAACACCTCTAATTCTAGAAGTGGGAAGAACTCTGGGGTTCTGCACTCCAGGATCACCATTCCACTTTCTGCACATCTTTTTCCATAGGCGAACTTATTTATCCCTCACAGTTTTCCACTTTTTCATATATTTGCTAACTTCCAAACCAAAAAACGAACAGAAATGTGTTTTGAAAAATACACAGTTATCAACCTGAGTGATTAGAGTTGTAGGCGTGTGCGTAGGGTTCACGTTGTTCGTTTTTGAGGAGGTACATGTCATGCTATGCTACTGGTACACCGTAGTCTACATGGGCTATGGTGTGGGTTCAACGCAGATGTTTAAATCAACCTATAGACTTGGGCAGATTTGTGGCAGATGAAATTTAATTGTCAGTAAATGTAAAGTATTACACATAGGAAATAAAAAATGTTAGGTCTGAATACACAATAGAAGTCTGAAAATCGAGAGCATGCCTTATGAGAAAGATTTAGGAGTCATGGTGGACTCTACGCTTTCAACTTCCAGGCAGTGTTCAGAAGCCATTTAGAAGGATAACAGAATGTGATGTTATACTGTATAGCGCATTGATGTGCAGATTACAAGTCCAAGGAGGCTCCACTCAAATTTTATAACACACTGGTGAGGCCTCACCTGGAGTCCTGTATGTAGTTTGGGTCTCCAGGCTACAAAAATGACATAACAGCACTGGAAAAAGGTCCAGAGAAGAGCAACTAGGCTGATCCTAGGGATACAGAGGGTGAGTTATGAGGAAAGACCAAAAGAGCTGAGCCTTTACAGGAGATTAAGAGGAGACCTGACTGACATGTTTAAAATGCTGAAGAGAATTAGCCCAGTGGATCGAGACGGTGACTTTAAAATGAGGTCATCAAGAACACAGGGACACAGATGGAAACTTGTCGAAGGTAAATTTTGCACAAACATTAGGAAGTTTTTCATTTAAGAGAGAGAACCACAGACACTTGGAATACGCGACCAAGTAGTGTGGTAGGCAGTAAGACCTTTGGGACTTTAGAAGAATTAAGTGGATAGGTCTGGCAGGCTTTGTTGCGATTAACGGCCTGTTCTTGTCTAGATTGTTCAAATGTTCTAATTCTCTCATTTCACATCTCTTACTGGAGTCATTGATTGTATGGTAACTCTCTTTAGATGTTTATTTTTCCACCTCTTGGTTCTTCATGTCTTGTCAGGAAGAACACGGGTTTCTGGGCCATTAACTCCAAGGCTGCTCCAGGGCATTGGGCACATTGAACGAAGTTGGTTGCTGAGATGGAAGATTCCGTATTTCATGCTATGAGGCTTAGCCTATAATACAGGAAAACAGCTCATTGCACTCTTTTCAGTTGCTTGCTTGTGTCTACTTAGACTTGTTCACGTTCTCCATGTGGTCCACACTCATAAACATGGAGGTTTTTGTTGAGGAGCATTGCAAGGAAGTACAGCATTACAGGCATCTAGAAAGATTATCAAGATGACGAAATCACCTGGGAAGAGAGACGGCAGAGAAGAGCCTGAGAGAGACAAATGGACGTGTGCGTGTGAAAGCCAAAATAAAAATCAAAGGATGGATTGAAGGTGCTGCTAACAGATGTGTGGTGGCACCAATTTTACACTCAAGTTCACACCTAACATAGAAACATGTGTGCAAACTGCAAAACCATGGGCATGAAAATTCAGTATGAAAGGATAGCCATTCACTTTGCACAAGCAGGTGTTCGGGTGCATTTCATACTCACTAAAGTAAGTGGGAGCCTCAAGACACTACAAAAAGGAAAAAAAAATCTCGCAACTGACAAAAATGTTTTGATTGTTTCTCCTCAGGTGTTTGACATGAACATCGAAGCAAAGCCCATTCAACTGTCAAGAAGTCCTGAACCTGCATCGGCATTGCAGGAGGCCTCAGGTTCCCCCGTCCATCAAGAAACCTCTGAAGAAACGTGCAGAGCTGAGCTTGGGAAGTCTCAGGGATACGATGAGCGCCTGAGGCGGTGGGAACAAGAGAAGGTACTGAGGTGTTTGTCTTCATAGCATACTCAATCACATCATGTGCTCTTACAGCAGGAAGGTTAAAGATGGGGCCTGATGCTTCAGGTTTAGGCCTTATGTCCCTACAAATCAGAGCAAAATGAACGATTTAAATCCTAAATGCACATATTGTGAGCTACCAATATCATACCGACAGGATCAATTTGTGATGATACTTCACCACACCATATGAGTCATGTTTATATTTCTATAATATATAATGCAATAGAAGGGAGACCTCAAATTAGCCCTCTGAATGCAATAGAATACCAGGAAGGTCAACAGAATACAAAAACATGGGAGGAACAAACATGGGAGAACCCAAATTACTAACAAATAGTGAACCACACCCTGCCTGCCCAGGTCTTAACCCCCACGACCATTTTGGTGAGCGGTATGGCAGCTGCAAGCTGAACGTTCAATTTTATTCCTGGTTGCCCCACAAAATCAAAAACGAGGTGCTGTTTGTTTTATTTGAAGCAGGGTCAAGAGAAACCCAAACGTGAGCATCATTTTCAGATTCATCAGAATTGCTTTCGGTTTCATTGTCTGCTGCCTGAAGACAGATTCACTTCGAGATCACTGCTGATGAGAAGCTCCCCAACATTATTGCTCGCATCAATGTCAAGAGCATGCAACACCTGGGCTGCTGAAAAACATTTTTTTATGAGATGTCATTATGAGGCTAGGAGAAGATGTGTCTTGCTTGGTAACGCTCAGGCTGATGCCTACCTAAGACTTGCCTATATTGTTGCCCATGTAACACTCGGCATTAACGCTTTTGGCACTTTTACAGCCCGAGTAATCCTCGAGTCTAACGCTTAGTCGAGACGCGTCTATACGGATAGCCAAATGAGACTCGGGACTAACGCTTTTGGCACTTTTACAGCCCAAGTAATCCTCGGGTCTTATGCTTAGTCCAGACACCTCTATACAGTTGGCCAAGTGAGACTTGGGACTAACCCTTTTTACACTGTTGTCACAGTCCATGTGATGCTCTGGTCTAACGCTAAGGAAGTTAAATAATGGTACATATCAATTTCCTTTGCTTGTCAATAGTGCAAACAAGTTTTCATTGACTAAACAACAGCACTGCTGCCAGCTATCAAGAAATATTTATATCACTGTATGCTTGTTAGAAACCAATGTCCCCAGAACACGTTAATTTTCAAAGAAGGCAGATATACAATATTGTATGCTGATGCGATACCAATCAAAGCAGTCTGATCTTCAAAGCAGGTGACTCTTTTGCAAGACTGGTAAATAGCTATATCCTATAGACAGCCATCAGAATAACCAGGAATTTTGCCTTTTCATTTATCATCTCAGTCCCAAACAAAGGGTGCCAATTGCTTTTGCATTTATTACTAACTGTTGTTTTGCCAAAGGGAATAAAGAAGACCTCCCATTTTACAGAAATATTCCCCTCTGACACTTTAGCTCCCTTTGTCTCTCTACTTGTCCTTGTTCGTCCTTCATTTGAACTTTTACCCCAAACTCTCTAGCCCACTCCTGGTGCAACAAAGCCCCATGACCGCTTCTAGTGTCCGAGGTGTTTGAGTGCAGAGATACCAGGCTAGAAGTCCTTCTGATGGACTCTGGTGTCCCTGCACTTTATCTTCAAAGCAAGTCAAGTCTTTCAGGCGGCCTCCATGACAGGCTCACTAGCAGAGGCTGAAGCTTCATATGTGGCTTCTTGACAATCCCAACCTTTACAAAGATCACATGAACTCACATCTCTCCTCTTGAGACCATTTGATACCTCCTAAGAGTGGGCACATGGTTCTATTCTTGCTCTCCGAGGAGACGGTCATGCATTGATGGAAGCTGTTGGGTCACCTGCCTTCCAGCACCCCATAAGAACTTTGCATTTTCCCACTTAAACCACATCTGACTCCCACTTGTACTAGTGCATTGACTTAATACCCTTATGGTCATCCAGTGTAATTGCAAGAGCTTACTTCCCCTCAAAAACCCCAGCGTTCCCAGTTGCACGACCTCTCCTGCTGCCAGTGCGATTTTCCGTCTTTTGGGATTACAGAACTTTGGCTTACACTGGCTATTTTTTGGAGTGAAGACCAATTCCCCATGCTTGATAGGTCAGATGATAGAGAAGTTGTCCCTAAATATATTTTGCAAACTCATCTGCTTCAGTTACATGATGTGGTACTTTGGTCCAGAATCCCCTGAACCTTGGTTTGAAGAAATCGTTCTTGGTTGGTATCATGAAGGCCCCAGTTTTTTTTCAATTGCCTTTTTGCTTTTCACACATCAGATGTGCCATTCTAATAAGTCTTATAATGCAGTTCTCAAAAAGGCCTTTCTCATAACACTAAGGTCAGGTTTATATTTCACGTGAAGTGACGCGTGCTCCAGCAGACGCCAAGGCTACACAAGCATTGTACTGTTTATACTTGCACGCGTACTTCACGTAATTCTCGAAGATTCCACCAGGTGGCAGTGCGAGATATCATTACAGTTAGAAAACACTTTGCTGTGTTGTGAATTGCATCCATTAAATTCTGATGACACCTTGCCACAATATATCTGAAAAAGATGTTTAATGAATCAATCAATAATTAATCAATCCAGGGATGCACCCATTCCAGCTAGCGTCAGGTGTGAGAGAGAAACATAATCCCTGGATGGGGCATCAGCTCATCGCAAGGTGAACACAAGCACACACATACACTAGCGTCATTCTAGTGTCACCAAATCCCCAAAACTTCATGTCTTTTGAAGGAAACCGTAATGAATTTCCCCTTGGGATTAATAAAGTATCTATCTATCTATCTATCTATCTATCTATCTATCTATCTATCTATCTATCTATCTATCTATCTATCTATCTATCTATCTATCTATCTAACACAATGTGGAATCCTACCAGGAAAACATGCAAACTCCAGGATGGAACACCAGGGACGCGACTACCTGTGAGGCAGCAGCTCTACTGCTCTGCCACCGTGCCGCCACAACATGGAATTATTATCAGTATTCTTTATTTACATGAAGTTTAATGACTTACCTGTAAAATGTAACATACGTACTTTAATGTATTTCATCATGAAAGTGATATCAAGTATTAATCTAAATGTGGAGAGAGCTGGAATATCATAAACTTAATGTGTTCTGTGTGGAGATTAATGCTGTCAGGTCAGGAGGAAGCCCCAGAAGCACGTTAACAACTGGGTTGGTTTCAAGATGGCGTTTATGACGGTCTGCTTGAATGATAAAACTACGGGGTTAAAGTGGACATTTCAAGATTAAAGCCGAAATTTCAACTTTAATCACAAAATACACCTTTTCATTATGTCTCTGTGGCCCAAATACGCCGCTGTACATTCTGATGCTGTTGTGAAGTTGCAAAAAAAAAAAAAAAAAGATAGCACTGAAGAAGGTAAATGAGACCTTTAAAATGTGTTATGTCATTGCGATCGGGAATATGCGACGCTTGAATATGAAAGCACCAAGAATGCATCTGTATGTCGGCATTTTGCTTCACCACATCAAACCATTCATCGAACATCGAAGCTCGCACACACTGCGCCCCCCACTTTTTGCTTTTAGTGCAACTCGTGGACATGTTGCATTAATTTCTGAGGGCCTGCTCAGAGGATGCGTCAAATGAATGCTGGGAACGCGTGGCAGCCATGATGAGTGCATGAATGCTTTCTGAGCGTGAAGTATCAGCTGCCCCTAATTCACGCATCTCATCCGACTATCTTATCAAACAAAGAAAAGGACTCACTTCCTGTCATACGCTCTTACCATACGCCCGCTGCTTACTGGGACAGGCTCCAGCTTCCCTGCTAACCAGCTCCGGATAAGTGGGTTAACAGATAGATAGATAGATAGATAGATAGATAGATAGATAGATAGATAGATAGATAGATAGATGTGAAAGGCCCTATATAATAGATAGATAGATAGATAGATAGATAGATAGATAGATAGATAGATAGATAGATAGATAGATAGATAGATAGATAGATAGATAGATAGAATGTGAAAGGCACTATATAATAGATAGATAGATAGATAGATAGATAGATAGATAGATAGATAGATAGATAGATAGATAGATAGATAGATAGATAGATAGATAGATAGATAGATGTGTAAGGCACTATATAATAGACAGACAGACTGACTGACTGACTTTATTTGACTTTCCACGTCTCGATGTCGTTGACATTCTGAGCTCCTATTTCATGTCCTCTGTAGACTGAATCAGATGCTCTCTGTTCTCAATCTGCTGGGTTGCTGCCGTATTTAAATAAGAATGGAGTCAGGACATTTTATTACCTGGCAAAGGTTGCTACTGGGAAAGCATTATCCTAATAAACAATAATAAACCAAAATGTGAAACCAACAAAGTAATTCAAAGAGCATAGCAGAAGAGTTGAAACCCAAAATAATTTTGCGTAACCAGTGTTAAAACGTGAGACAAAAGTCATAGCCACTTAACTAAGAATTCATTTGCCAAAAATGACATTGCAGCATCAATGTAAATGCTGGCTTTTTCTTTGTTGTATCCACAAATCAGGAACATTAAACATAAAGAATGGATCATTCAGTCCTTCAGGCTCGTTTGTTTAGTTATAAGCTAAGCTCCCCCAATATCTTGCACAGCTTCTTCTTAAAGGTTGTTAGTTTCTGCTACATCTCCATGTCTTAATAGTTTCTTCCTGATTCCCACAACTCTCTGCATTCTGACGTCAGTCCTAAATGCATGTCCCCTGAATTTCCACTGGTGTCCTTGAGTATGTGAGTCACCAATAAGTTTAAAGAATTCTGCTGGATCCACTTTATCAATACATTGATTAGGTTAGCCCACATATGCTCTTCAGGTTTAACTCTCTGAGTCTGTCACAGTTGGACATGTCCTTAAGTCCTGGGAAGCCACTGGTTGCTCTCCCCTGCACAGCTTCAACTGCTGCTATGTCTTTCTTGTACTGTGGTGACCAGAACTGCACTCAGAGAAAGCAAAGGAGTTAAAGTTGCAAGTTCTGTAACTTTAGCTGCAGGAACGTCTTCATCAGACCTTTATCTAAGTAGATCAGCGGTGGGCTCCTGCGTACCAAACACAGCAGTAAGTCTAGTCACAGTCTGAGTTGTGTCACTAGGGCCAAAGTCAACACTGAACAGCCTCAGAAAATGAGATTCTGTGTTTCATAGTCTAGCCCCAGAGGCCTTTGCAGCTGGCACACACATCATGCTTTACACTCTGTATTTCTCCCAAAGGAACAAGGTGCCAGTCATCTGAAGCAAATTCTCATGAAGAGAAAGGAAATGGCAGAGAGAAGTAAGGCTCATACCTTCACAAAGAACTACTTGGCCCATCTGCAGTCCTCCGTCTACAAGCACATGTGGTCCTGTGGCTACTTTTATGATCCTGTCGAGAGAGGTGCGCTTATCAGGTTTAAATGTTGACGTGGAAACCCAACCCTTTGCCTACCACAGCCTTTAGATATGTCATAGATGAATGACCACCTCCATGTTTCACCAAAGGTGTGTGGGTTTCAAATTGGCCCTGTGAGGATGTGAGGGCGAGTGCGGGTGAGTGTGCCCTGTGATAGAAAGTGATACCTTGTCCAAAGATGGCTCCTGCTTTGTGCCTGATGCTGCTGAGGTAGTTTCCAGCTTCCAGCAACCCTGAATTGGATTAAGCAGGTTTTGAGAATGTTCATGGTTTGAATCTGTACTGCCCAAACCTGACAGCACCCGTGAATCAATGTAAATCTGAAAGTTGTTTCATAAGTCATTTTATTCATTGTCAATTCATCCACAGACATTGAAAAACATTTCATGCCCTGGCTGATGATCGAGGTTCAGAAGACCATGGAAAAGCCCATCCTAGGAAAAAAAGCCCTGGACAGTAAGCATTCTAGATTAAACTTCCACATACATATTATTAATTCAGTTTTGGTGTTTTGCTGCACCTTAAACCTTCTGATACTGGCACCTTAGCATGAATGTGTAAGAATGATTTAGTGCTGAGAATGCTCATCTCTTTCCTGCATGTTGTTCCTCTCCAAGTGCTTGCATTGCACACATATTCCTAGAATCCCACCACACCATAGAATCAAGGACCGTGGCACCTTTCTTAACAAATCTCATAGTAGCTCTGGAGGAGGCATGACTGTCAAGACTCCCGCTATGGCATAAAGCAGACCTTCTTTACGCACAATGGCTTCCATTTATCAACCTGAGACTACTGAGGACTTTGCTTTTTGTGGGATACCATCACCTGGATTAAGGAAGCACAAAGTAGAAACCCATTTCTTGCTAAAACCAAGAGCTGTCCAAAAAAACGCCAACAATTCACAGATTCCCTGTCCACGCAGATCTCCCCAAAGGCTCAAGAGGTCCTCATGCACAGACAGCTGAAAGGTTCCTTGGATTTCACCAGTTCCTCTTTAGATACACTGGGATCTACAGCTGATTCAGACCCCTTCTGTATTATCGTGGGTTTCTGTGAGACTTATCAAGTCCATGTTAGGTTGGCCTACTTCCGCACATTAAGATCAACACACATGCAAATATACACACACACTCATAGGTAGGGCCCACGATTTACCGCGAAAAGAAATCGTAAATTCCGCAGCATGTTTTTTAAAATTCCGTGGCGTACCACGGCACAGCAAATGCAGAACCAGAACTCCATAAGACTAATTCGTAACCCAAGTAAAATAAATGCAAATTTTCTTATTCTTAATCCTTAATAATAATCAATCATAATTCGCAATACTAATCAAATAGGTATATCAAAGCGTTCACATCCGCACATTTTAATCCACAGATTTGCTTTAGGCAAATGATACTGAAACATGTAGGCATAATATTATTCTCAACAAACTATCGAATAATGTTTCTAACGTTATTGTTTATTTATTGTTGAAGAAAATGGCACTGGGCTCTCGTGTGACAGAGAATATCTCAGTGGTGACAACACAGATCTATATTTTGAGAATGAACGTTCCATATCAACAGAAGAGATCGGCAACGGAATGTAAATTTTAACAAGAGCCTCTAAGCAAGGCAGTCCGTCCTCTAAGGCAAGCCAAAAAGCAGTGATATCAGCTGGAATTACTTCACGAGATGCTATGTCCAGATAAGCTTGCCATTCATCTGCTGCAGCCATCGTTGTTGTCACTGATTGTGCATGATCAGCAAAATTCTTCGATAAAAGTGGTAGCTGTCGTGGATCAAATATTCTCACAGATCTGAATAGGTCTATTGCCGGCTATTTGGTTCCCACAAAATATTCTTCAAGTTTAGCAGCAGCATTGTATTTTGCATCTTCACAGCTGCTGGTTGCAATTGGAATTCCGGACGATTTCAGAATTCCGACACTTTGTTGTAGACATTGACAGCCATAATTGACTGTGCCTCAAAAGCAGTCAGAGTGTTCATAATTGGCTGGCAGTGAACAGATACAAATTCAAGTTCAGCTCTCAGCTTGTTAAGTTTATCAGTACTTTGTAGCAACGCCGACAGCTTCTTTAACTGGACTGTAGCTCCACTGTGTTCGATTTTCCGCGAAATCCGTTCGAAATTCCGCGGCGTGGTGTTAAATTTTGCGGGCCGCAGTAAATCATGGGCCCTACTCATAGACAATACTATAGACAATCTCAGGTGAAAGCACCCACAATATTCTGTTTAGAACCTCCTTCTTATTGTCACAAAAAGGTTTGGGGTACAGTGATCCCTCACTATATCGCGCTTCGACTTCACTCCATCGCGGATTTTAAATGTAAGCATATCTAAATATATATCACAGATTTTTTGCTGGTTCACGGATTTCTGCGGACAATGGGTCTTTTAATTTATGGTACATGCTTCCTCAGTTGGTTTGCCCAGTTGATTTCATACAAGGGACGCTATTGGCAGATGGCTGAGAAGCTACCCAATCAGAGCACGTATTACGTATTAAATAAAACTCCTCAATGATATATGATATGCTTCCTGCGCGGTGCTTCGCATACTTAAAAGCTCTAACAGCACCTATTGATTTTTGAATGTTTGCTTTTCTCTGTCTTTCTCACTCTTTCTGACATTCTCTGCTCCTGACGGAGGGGGTGTGAGCAGAGGGGCTGTTTGCACACTGGCCTAGAGGATACAGACGCTCCCTAAAAAATGCTGAAAGACTACCTTCACATTGCTCCCTTCCTTGCAGCCACTTTATCGCGGTGCTTCACATACTTAAAAGCCCAACAGCACGTATTGATTTTTGATTGTTTGCTTTTCTCTCTCTCTCTCTGCCCCTGACGCGCACTCCTTTGAAGAGGAAGATATGTTTGCATTTTTTTAATTGTGAGAAAGAACTGTTATCTCTGTCTTGTCATGGAGCAGTTTAAACTTTTGACTAAAGGGTGTTATTTCATGTCTAGAGGGCTCTAATAATGTTAAAAAACTTATTTAGTAGGTCGTAAACAGGTTTTCTATGCTCTAACTGCGAAAATATTAGATTTATAAATAAAGAATCCTACTTTGCGGAAATTCATTTATTGCGGTAGAGTATGGAATGGATTAACCGCGATGAACGAGGGTTTACTGCATCCACCCATATAATATTCCCTGGTTGCAAAAGGGTAAATTGGTAGCACTGATGTGCTCAGAACGGAGTCCAAAAGAGAACTGATTAACTATTTGTTAAATGGCAGCTTTAAAGGCCAAAACAGGATATGATGTCAACAGGGGCCAGATCCGGAAGGATCTTCCTCCATAGGCTCAGACCTGGACGTGACGTCATTAAAAGGGCCGAAACTGGAAGGGTCCTCCTCCATGGGTTCGGGACTGGATATGATGTCATTAAAACGAAATATCCCATTGACACAAGAGTTCAGGCCATTTACTCAGTACCCTTTGGTAGCGATTTCACCCTGGAGTGTCCCTGGGCCATACTTGACAGACCTGGAGCCGGGGATTTCCTTCCGTTCTTCTCTTCCGACCCTTTCAGAGACTGTCAGGCTGGAGGGAGACCCTCAAGATCAGGGCTTCCCAGAGATGTTTCATTGAGTTCGAGTCCAGGCTCTGGATGGGCTACTCGTGGACATTTACAGAGTTGACCCTCAGCTACTCCCGGATTGTTTTTGCTTTGTGGCCTGTTGGAAGGTAAACCTCAAGCCCAGCCTGACGTCTAGAGCACACTGGAGCAGGTTTTCATTAATGGCATTTCGGTATTTTCCTCTGTTCAGCTTTCCTGACCCTGACTAGTCCAAATCCACATCATGATGCTACCATCACCACAAAGCTTCATCACTGAGTACTGAGTGGTGGCCCCAGAAATGACTCCTATCTTTACTTCTTCCAAGCAGAGAATCTTGTTTCTTTCAGTGTGAGAGTCTCTTGGGTGCCATTTTGAAAACACCAAGCAGGCTGAGAATAGGCTTCAGTCTGGTTACTGGTTTCTTAAAGCTCAGATTGGTGGAGTGTTGCAGTGGTGGTTGTCCTACTGATAGTTTCTCCCATCTCCACAAAAGTTCTCTGAAGCTCAGGCAGAGTGACCGTCGGGTTCTTGGTCACCTCTCTTACTGAGGTTCTTCTCCCACAATTGCTCAGCCAATTTTAGGAAGATTATTCCATTTATTAAGAATTCTGGAATCTTTGCAGCCATCCTCAGATCTGTGCTGCAACACAATCTTGTCACTAGGCTCTGTAGGCAATTCCTTTGAATGATTTTAGCACAAGGCTGCAACATAAAGAAATGTGTAAAAAGTGAGGGGGCCTGAAAACTTCCTGAATCCACTGTATGAACAAAACTGACAGAAGACAAGCACACCTGACAAAGTTTACTGGATGCCTGTGGTGAAGACCGTTCTGCAGGGAATCTCCTCAACTCTAATTCGTTAATTACAGTCGGAAATTACCAGGTATGGCTAATTTGAGCAGAAAAAAGCATATCTAGTCAACAGCAGGTGTCCCAGCATTGTGGAATTTGGCTGAAAAGAAGCAATTGCAGGTTTCCTCTCTCCTTGTGTATTCTGTTGTCTAATTGCAATGAATATGGGATGAGATGATGACAATCTGCTCAGATGTTGTAATTGTACCACCAGAGAGTAGCCATAGATTTTCAGATGTATCTGAGAAAAAGGTATATATCTAAAGTAATAGTGAAGATGCAGGGCAAGCAAAGGTGGACGCCATAGTCTGCATAGAAAATTGTTAGTTTGGTTGAAAACAATACATGTTTGCCTTTTCCATTGAACTGCCTGGAAGACCAAGCTCGATCACTTACTAGTGTTTGTATTGGAATAATTTGAATACCTGAGAAAGGAAACATTTAAATACAATGTCAGTAATATGATGGAAAATATCAAAAAGACATTTGTAGCAGTGCTATCACAGGAATAACTCCATTTCCCAGTAGTCCCATGGGGGATTACCCTCATTGGATGACTGAAGCAGGAGCAGGGGATGATGGGGATGAGAAAGGCCAGTGGGAAAAGTTGAAAAAGGGGGTCCAGTGGAACAACAGGAGATCGGTGTTTTTGTGTAACCTGTCCGACGTGTCTTCTGAAAAGTCAATTGTGCCCAGGATCGATTTCTGTTAGGATGAATGGACTGTCTCATGCCTGCCTTAGATAGATAGATAGATAGATAGATAGATAGATAGATAGATAGATAGATAGATAGATAGATAGATAGATAGATAGATAGATAGATACTTTATTAATCCCAAGGGGAAATTCACATACTACAGCAGCAGCATACTGATAAAAAACAATTTTAAATTAAAGAGTGATAACAATGAAGGTAAAACAGACAATAACTTTGTATAATGTTAACGTTTACCCCCCCGGGTGGAAAGGAAGAGTCGCATAGTGTGGGAGAGGAACAATCTCCTCAGTCCGTCAGTGGAGCAGGATGGTGACAGCAGTCTGTCGCTGAAGCTACTCTTCTGTCTGGTGATGATCCTGTTCAGTGGATGCATTGGCATGATTCATGACTGACAGAAGCCTGCTCAGCTCCCGTCGCTCTGCCACAGATGTCAAACTGTCCAGCTCTGTGCCTACAATAAAGCCTGCCTTCCTCACCAGTTTGTCCAGGTGTGAGGCGTCCTTCTTCTTTATGCTGCCTCCCCAGCACACCACCGCGTAGAAGAGGGCACTCACCACAACCGTCTGATAGAACATCTGCAGCATCTTATTGCAGATGTTGAAGGACGCCAGTCTTCTAAGGAAGTATAGTCGGCTCTGTCCTCTCTTGCACAGAGCATCTGTATTGGCAGTCCAGTCCAATTTATCATCCAGCTGCACTCCCAGGTATTTATAGGTCTGCATCCTCTGCACACAGTAGTCTCCAATGATCATGGGGTCCATGAGGGTCCTGGTCCTCCTAAAATACACCACCAGCTGGTTTTACTGGTGTTCAGTTGTAGGTGGTTTGAGTTAGTAATCAGGACAACCCAACAAGGAAATGGATCAAAAAATTCCTGCTTTCTGTTTTTTTATTTTTTTTTTTCTTAATGTCAAGAAAAAGTGAAAGAATACGATCAGGACTGATGGCAAAAAGGTGATTCTGTTGTAAGGAAGGCATTATGTAGCGCCCGACCCAACATAAATTCACACGGGAGGCACGGGTAAAACAAATAAACTGTTTATTGTTCTTCAGCTGGAGAGTACGTCTTCCCCATAATCCCTCCAGCCACAACACAGTCCACAAGTACACCAAGCACTAAGCAGTTTCTCTTCCTCCACCACTCCTCCTTAGCAAGCTTTGTCCTCCACCTCCCAACTCTGGGGGCCGAGTGGTGGTCGATGGCTCCCTTTTATTGGGTACCCGGAAGTGCTCCAGGTGGTTGATTGCCGACATCCGGCTGCACTTCCAGGTAAGGCGAAACCAGTGCCCAAAAGGGGCCAGCAGCTCCTGTTGCAGCACCCCCTGGCGGCACCTGTGGAACCCCACAGAGCTCCACAGAACTCCAACCCCCATGAAGCCCTGGGGGAATCCGAGGCACTGCTGCAACCCAGGGAGGCTGCCATCTAGCGTCCAAGGGGAAATACTGGGCTTCCCACCCTTGTCCTCCTGGCAGATGTGGTGAAGGGGCATCCCGGCTAGGCATGGGCCCCTGCCATCCGTCACACCATATATACTCATATAAGTTCTTGTATAAGTAACTCTGGGCTTGATTTTACTGTATAATTTCCGGTATTTTATAATGTCGGTCGTATAAGCCAAATGCGGAACACTCACGCTACTGGTCCAAGAGATTATGATATGCTAACGCCCACCCGAGAGAATAACCACGGAGCACCCTGCCTTTTTTTTTCTACGTATTGTGCCTACGTGACCACATGGTAATACCCAAACTATTCCGAAGCAACGTTTGCACTGATTTGTGTTTTTTTGGTATCTCAGACCCTCATACACCTTTATCGTAAGAGTATCCCTTATCTACGATGGAGCATTCAATCGGAAGAAAATATGAAGCTGGTTTTCAATTAAAAGTCGTTGAAGTGGCAAAAGAAATTGGTAACTGCGCTGCTGCAACAAAATTTGCTGTGTCTGAGAAACTGGTGCAAGATTGGAGGAGGCAAGAAAATGTAACAAAATAATAAGAATTATCGTATTTTTGAACAGGCATATAAGTCGGAGTCTGATTTTATGATCGATTTTTCAGGTTTCAAGACCCGACTTATATGTGAGTATATGCGGTATGTAAAAATAACGTAAAGAGAAGGAAAAACAATCAAAGGGAAAAAGCAGAAAAAAGGAAAAGAAAAATTGACGTGATCACCAGTGATCCAGAAATTCAAAATTGAATTTGCACAAAATGAAGTTTAGGTTCATTTTTGAAAGTCTGAATAGCCTAAAGCTTTAGAATTAGTGTCGTGTTCTGTTGGCATTGCTGTGCTAGTGGAGTATAAACTTTATAATAACAATGCTAATTCTGTCCTTTATCAAACTGGCATCCTTATACACTTCATTTTAGTTAAACACTCAAGTTTTAGATAAGGAAAGTTTAACTTGTTGCTTTGATTCCCTTCAGTGTTGATCCATGACATGACCACTGGGAGACACAAAATAACTATCCCGAGGGACATGGCGTGAAAGAGAACAATGTACAGGACAAAGGAAAACACGGGAAGAAAGGTAAGAGCATTGCCAAAGATGGCACCTCCCTCTACCTCTACAAAACAAGGCCAGCAAAAGAACTTGTGAGCAGCGGTGCTCTCCTGCGCTTTGACAAGTTTCAATCCAACGAGCTGACATATGTGGCCGCTAAGCTGTAAGTAGAACACTGCAAATGAGCAACCCGGAGCTTTCTGACAGAGCAGCTCTGGCACGCGGGGTCTCGGAAGGAAAGTGCTGCTGCCGTGCGTCCGTCAGTGTTGACTTCTTTGCTTTCTGGTGATTCTGATTAAACGCCTGTTTGCGCTCCTTGAGAGTCGGCTATTAAGCAAATGGCTTTATTGGCAATCCTGGCATTGTGGTAAATGTAGCAGACAAAAGCGGAATCAGGTGTTCAGTGTTTGGAAAAAAAGTACACACATTAGTCTTCGCTTCTTCTAACAGTGGGAGGAGGAATGAGAGGAGTAAGCTCAGTTTAGTCAGCCGGGACTTCACGTCTCATTCTGCTCTCGTTGTTTATTCAGAAGGTTCACTCAAACAACACAAGTGTCACCTTTATCTTTCAATGACACTCAGCTTGTTTCAAAAATGCTACCACTCACTGTCCAGGCTGAGTTCCGCTGCGTTCTTATGCTACTGAAACGTCATATCTTCCCATTTTCTTCTGATCACATGCATTTCTGAACTTGAACATCACTGCATGAGAACATAGGTGTTAGAACATCCCTGCACATTACAAAGTAAATTTAATTAAACAACACAATATACCACTGGGTGGCACGGTGGTGCTGTGGGTAGTGCTGCTGCCTCGCAGTTAGGAGACCTGGGTCCGCTTCCCGGGTCCTCCCTGCGTGGAGTTTGCATGTTCTCCCCGTGTCTGCGTGGGTTTCCTCCCACAGTCCAAAGACGTGCAGGTTAGGTGGATTGGCGATTCTAAATTGGCCCAAGTGTATGCTTTGGGGTGTGTGTGTGTGTGTGCCCTGCAGTGGGCTGGCCCCCTGCCCGGGGTTTGTTTCCTGCCTTGCGCCCACATGACCCTGTAGTTAGGATATAACAGGTTGGGTAATGGATGGATGAATATATAACTGTGACTGAAAAGAGGAAGTGGAAAGGACATTGGAGGAAATGAGAAGAGCTTTAGAAGATAGAGGGTTGAAGAGAAGTAGACAAAATATCTGAGCTTGAATGATGATCAGAATTTAGAAGTTAGCCTGCAGAAAGAGTGGATAAGTTTAATTATCTAGGATCTGTGGTAGCCCAAGAAGGAAAGCCACCGAGTGAAGGGTGGATGGAACAATTGGAAGAAGGTATCGGGAGTGTTGTGTGAATGAAGAATTAGGGTGAAGGTTAAAGGTAAGGGATTTAAAACATTGGTGAGTCCAGCCATGATGTGCAGAGCTAGTAAAAGGAGCGCAGGATGTGGTAGACATGAGGAGGTTGAGATGGATGTGTGGAGTTACGAAAACAAGACAGAATAAGAAATGAGACAATCAGAGATACAACAAAAGTAGGAGAGATATCTAAGAAAGTAGAGGAGAGTAGCCAGAAGTGGTGTGGACATGTGATGAGGAGAGACAATGAAATATGAAGGTAAAATGGAAGTGAAGGAGAAGAGAAAGCAAAGGAGGCCAAAGAGGAGGTGGATCTGAAGGAAAAGGGCTTGACTGTTGGCAAGGTGTAGGGTCGAGCTGCTTGGAGAAGGTTGATCAGGCATACCAACCCCACAGAGAAGTGAGAAAAGGTGCAGAAGAAGAATACACAATACACCAGACACCATCATAACATTATACATACAACAGTAGTGTAAGATGTACTGTTACACAAAGCACAAATTTATAAAATACAGCAGAGTAGAGCTGCATTCCCTTCCAGTAATATATTATGAAATAAACACAAAATAAACACGGATAGAGAGGTTTAGAGATCAGGAAAAGACAGGTGGATCAACGACTACAATCATAAACAAACTCTTTCTGTGTTTAGTGGGTCTTGCCTTTAGTGGCTGGTAACGTTTCCTCGATTTTAATAGCTGAAAGAGATGAGTGTAGTCTATTGTTGTATTTCCACCATGGTGATGTGTACAAGACCTCAATGGAGTCCAGTTTCAGGCTTAGTCTTTTCAAGCTGTCCGAATAACACGCTGCACTTTCTGTTTCAAGAGAGCAGATGCATTACCATACCAGACTGTTATGGAGAAAGGGAGGAGGCTTTCAGTGACAACTCCATAAAAGAGCGCCAAGCACAGATTGGGACACGTTAAACTTATTAAGGTCACATGGCTGAGCTTCCTGATAAGACCAGTTATGATTTCATTCCAGTTCAGACTGTGAGTGGTAATGGTGCCAAGATATTACATATTACTCTCTATTTATGTTCTTGCCCTCTGCCCGCTGCATCCCGCCTTGTTCACCGTAACACCATTTATAATGAAGGGTGTAGAGATGAGAAGAGTCTCCTAAAGTCCACAATCATTTCTACTGTTTTCAAGGAATTTGAGTTAAGGTTGTTGAGTGTCTACCAACTTGCCAGCTGATCCGCCTCCATCTGATATGGCACCTCACCCTCCTCTGTGATCAGGCCAATCAGGTTGTTCAGCAGTGTAATAGATGTGCAGTCATTGGTATAGAAAGAGAACAGGAAAGAAGACAGAAAACATCTCTGAAGGGAGCCGGTGCTCAGGGTCAGTGACCCTGCCTGATATTCGGTCATCTCCAGTGACGTCTGCTCCTTAGAAAGTCAGAGGTCCAGAGACACTTCACACAGGCCACATAAAAATGGAGAAGTTTGCTATGGATAGGCTCTGGTATGATTGTGAAATCCACGAATAACATTTTGGTGTAACTAGATGAGATGTCTAACTGTTGATGACTGTAGTGGGTCAAGGAGAGAATCTGTGACAGATTTGAGATGCTGAAGAATCAGACGCTCAGATGACTCCCTTGTTACAGCGATCCGCGCCATTGGCCTATAAGCATTTAGACAGGAAACACTTTGTGTCTTACACATAGAGATGATGGTGGATTCTTTGAAACCAAAGATGGAGTGAATTTGTTTTTTTTTTTTATAAAAACAAGTGCTGTCTGATCAGGACAATGTCTTAGTGTGGAAGAAGAAATAGTTTTTGGACCAGGAACTTTTACGATATTTCTGTCTCAGGAAGAGCAGACTGACTTCATGTTTGGAAATGTGGAGATGGGAGATGCAGATGGTTTGATGTCCTGAGTTGTGGACGGGTTCTTCTCAAACCTGCAGTAAAAACTGTTCTGGTACAGAGAGATTAGTTTGTAGTGGAGGGCTCGTTTGTAAGCAGTAAGAGGAACAACCGTTGGTGGAGAAATTCTGTTCCAGCTTGACCTTACATCTGCATCTGGCATCCTCCATGGCCTTGTGTAGGTGATATCTGGCCTCTCTGTAAACCGCCATAGCTCAACAGTCGAAAGCTTCCTCTTTTTGTTTAGAAGACCATGGCTTGGCTTAATTGTATTTGATGATTGTTGTAATGCCTGACAAACCCTTACAGCATGAAGGAGTAACCGTATCTGTATGCTCTCTGAATACCACCAGAGAGTAGAATCCCATCCTGTGGTCTCTCCACAGCCTCCATAGTCCACGTATGCACTGTTTTTTTTTTTATTTCTGGTTTAGCTCATTTCATTTTCTGTTTATTTTTTCTAATGGCGCCTCTGTTTGGCTTGCCGTCTGTCGCTCTCGTCTCTACTTGCGTTGGCATTTCTTTTTGTTACTCATTTGTGGTTGGATCCATTTCTTTGCTTTGCTTCCAATCACTCTTTGACATTCGACTTGCTGCCGAAGAACTGATGGAGTGTGACCTGAGTGGACAGAAGGGGTCTGTCCCACCGCTTCCAACGGAGTTACCTGCTCATCTCTGGCAGGCTCCGGTTTGGGGACAAAGATGACGATGTGGTTTGGTTGGTGAGAATCGGATCTCATCCGGCTGTGTTTTCTGGGCTGGATCGGATTGCCAGCATGTGGTTTCCTGGTGGTCTCTGGAGCCTGCATATTCCAAGGTTATGGAACAGCCTGATACTGACTTTGAGATCAGCAGAATCTGTTCAACTGTCAACTCGGTACACATTTGTGTCAGCTGGTATTTGGGTAGCGCTGTCATCTGTGTGTGTTTTTTTGTATTATCATTGCTCTGTATTTTGTTTTATTATTTTATTTTATGTTTTACCAGTAACCAGGATAACGTGCAGTGAATACACTTGACTTGAGCATTCCTAGTTTTCATACTCTTTAGCATTCGTTTGCTCAGAGGTTGCTGCGCTTGATGTTTCCTGAGCAGCTCTTCTTTTCCCCACCCTAGCGGCCCGCTGCTTCTTCTTCCACCAGCATCTTTTCGCATTAAAACTGATTAAGTCAGTGTTTGTGTTACAATTACTTTGTACGTTTTCCTTAATTTTTCACTTAAGCTGGCACTTAAGTCTTCAATCTGCCTCAAGAATGATTTAAGATATGAAGAGGTAGGGGAAGTGACAGCGAAGGTGGTAGCGATGAGAACGGAGCCCGTACACATGCGCCACACGACCGGCCAGCTGGCCGCTGCCGAGAGTTGATTTGACAATAAAATAAAAATAAAAAGAGGAATAACCTTGGAGGTCAATCATCACCCCGAAAGCGGATAGTAGACGTCACGTAGTAGATGTGTACTAAATTTCAGGTCAGTAGGTGAAACGGTTTGCGAGTTACAGGTGATTTAAAATCCTGGACAGACAGACAAACAGCCACGATAGCGTATTATATATAAAGATTGTTCTGCGTTTTGCGACTTTTGTCTGTGATAGAGACTTTAGAAATGTTTGTTTGCTTTATATGAAGAGATAGGAAATTTCACGGTATTGTCAAAAGTTGCCCAAAAGGACCCATAGAATGGCATGGCATGGCATCTGAAACAGTGCAGTGGTCCAGAGTTCTGCCCTCTCTACTTGCACATTTCACCAGCTGTCTGTATTTGGGAAGTTCAGATACTGAGGTGGGATTATTAAAGCCACCCAAGACGATAACTGGAATCCGATTACATCTGAGACTTGATCAGCTGAAAGCTTCACTCCAGAGGGCGATTTAGGGGCAACGGGAAAGCACAACAAGCAAGCGTCTACTTTGCTGCTTGATTCCTCTAAAAAGTAAAGATTTGCACTTTCTTTTGCTTAAAGTAAAAAGTCAAGGAAACATCTCTGGTGAGAATCACACCAACGTGTAGCAAGGGCCAACGTCACAGAATTCATCCTTTTCATTATCATCATCATTGCTTTGGCGGCCATTTTGCAGGGTTATCCAGGTTAATCAGATGCCCCAAAAATGTTTTTCATCCACTGTCAGCCGTCCTGGTCATCATTTGGGGTCAACCAACTACCCCACCAACCACAACATCTCTGGCCTCGCTCTCTGGGCCTCTTTACGTGTTCCTCAATCATCCTCTGCCTTTCGCCTCAGTCTGTTTCTCCACCACTCATCGTTTTGTCATCCTCTCACTCTGGGACTCTCCAAATATCCACCCAATCACTCTTTATCTGTTCTTTCCAAGTTTTCTTTATGTTCCTCTTTTATCAGCCACATCTCACTCCCATAGAGCATGCTGGTCATCAAACAGCTTTCAAGAATGTGTCCGCTTAACGCCAGAGAGACTCCTTTAGAAGTCCAAATGGGGAACACAACATGTTTTAGAACACTGTCATCGCTTTTCCTGTGTGTTCAACTTTGTGGAATGCTTAGATATACTTGGTGAGAGGTAAGTAATGAGGGCAAGCACCAAATATTGATAAAATGAAAGAGTTAGTCTTCGCAAAAAGTATTCCAATCACAATGAAGCTGCGTGGCGCAATCCACAAACACCAACAAACAAATCCCAATACGGGTTCCGATAGCAAGGTCAAAAAAATCACAAAGCACATAGAAGTTACTCATCACTCCAAAGTGTGTTCAAAATGAACAGCTAGGAACTGTGGGACACCCTCCAGATATACAGGCTGGCCCTTGCACTTCCTTGGTTTATTGATTCTGTTGTCTATTGAATAATTGAAATTATTTTGCGAGTTTGCGAGCTGTTGTGGTAAACTGTAGCTAACACTGTAGCCCAGCTGCTTAAATAGACTGCAACTCCCAGCACACCCCCGGGGCTACTGCATCATTGGGCTGCTTCGACAGTTGCTGTGGGGGCTGCTGAGTGAAAGATGAGGGCGCCATAAGTAGGACTGCACTCAGTGGCATCTTTCTGTTTCAACGCTTCATGCACAATTGGATTGCAATGACGTCAATCGGGTTATATATTCTCTGGATTTATGTTCTTGCCCTGTGCTTGCTTGTTCTTGTGAATTTGTCTGGGTTAGAAAATGGCTTAGTCTCGGAGTGCATCACATACATCGGCATCACGATAGGATAAAACTTTATATAACCTTCAGGAGGATTTCAATTCATAAGCACAACACCATCATCTGCATTTGTGAAGCTGGGCTGGACTGTGTGGCGAGTGTTTATCGTTTTGTACTTAGAGTTTTGTTGGATTTCTTTTGTATCTGTAATATTAGGAGTTTAACCCACACTATGTGTGCAACATTTTTGTTATTTTAATCCTCAAGAGACATTCCCAGACCAACCACCTCTTTCTTTGTGCATCTGGTTGCCTTTGTTTATCAGACATTGTAGCCCTCTCTTTATATAGAATATACTAAGTAGAGAGGAGTCAGATGGGGTTCTGACCGACAGTATTAAGAATTATTTAGTGAAACGTCCGAGGTCACAACTCCAGAAATGAAAGCTGGTATTCCGGACAAAGATCCTTTTCTTGCCTTTTATTTTTATTTTTGTGGTTTACTACCATGAATATATACTTAAATGTATTATAATTCTAAATTCTATTTAAAGTTACAGTTCGCTAAAGAACTGCTGTACACTGTCTGGGGGACGCCATACATCTTTGACTCAGCAACCATTCATACATATGTGATTTGATAAACAGAAAGGAAAGGCACTATATAATAGATAGATAGATAGATAGATGTGAAAGGCACTATATAATAGATAGATAAATAGATAGATAGATGTGTAAGGCACTATATAATAGATAGATAGATAGATAGATAGATAGATAGATAGATAGATAGATAGATAGATGTGTAAGGCACTATATAATAGATAGATAGATAGATAGATAGATAGATAGATAGATAGATAGATGTGTAAGGCACTATATAATAGATAGATAGATGTGTAAGTCACTATATAATAGATAGATAGATAGATAGATAGATAGATAGATAGATAGATAGATAGTGTGAGACATGCCCGAACACCACCAGACAGACACCGCATCTTTAAAAAAAATAAGTTTTTATTGTCTCCAACATACACAGTCCCGCCCAGCACACTGTGCTCCTCACACCAATCACCACTCCTCTGGGCTTCTCTCTCTCTGTCCTTGGACCACCTTTCCTCTCTCCACAGGACCCTTGTCCTGCTCCCACTCCCGACTCCAGCTCCCAGACTGTAGGAAGGCGGGCCCTTTTATTCTCACCTGGATGTGCTCCAGGTACTCCCTCTGAGGACACTTCCTGGTGTGACGGAATTGTCGGGAGAGCACTCGGAAGCACTCCGGGTGTCCCTGGAGGGATCCTCCTCTATCTTTCCAGGTGTGGCGGAAGTAAATCATTCCCGGGCCCTGTGAGATTCAGGGCGCCCCCTGGCGGTGGCCACGGGCCCCAATGGGCTTGAGCCTCCTTGCTCTTCTCCAGTGGTCCTCCTCTGATCCACGGCAGTTGCCCCCTCGTGGCCCAAATAGATAGATAAATAGATGTGTAAGGCACAATACATAGATAGATAGATATATAACATCTCCCAAATGGACATACAGTAAAATTTGGGTTTAACTTACCAAATATCGACCTCCACTGCTCACCACTGTTTGTGAGATTCGCTCCAGACACGCTAAAGCACGGCATTGTCAAGAGTTGCCCAAAAGGACCCATAGAATGGCATGGCATGGCATCTGAAACAGTGCAGTGGTCCAGAGTTCTGCCCTCTCTACTTGCACATTTCACCAGCTGTTTGTATTTGGGAAGTTCAGATACTGAGGTGGGATTATTAAAGCCACCCAAGACGATAACTGGAATCCGATTACATCTGAGACTTGATCAGCTGAAAGCTTCACTCCAGAGGGCGATTTAGGGGCAACGGGAAAGCACAACAAGCAAGCGTCTACTTTGCTGCTTGATTCCTCTAAAAAGTAAAGATTTGCACTTTCTTTTGCTTAAAGTAAAAAGTCAAGGAAACATCTCTGGTGAGAATCACACCAACGTGTAGCAAGGGCCAACGTCACAGAATTCATCCTTTTCATTATCATCATCATTGCTTTAGCGGCCATTTTGCAGGGTTATCCAGGTTAACTGGTTGCCCCAAAAATGTTTTTCATCCACTGTCAGCCATCCTGGTCATCATTTGGGGTCAACCAACTACCCCACCAACCACAACATCTCTGGCCTCGCTCTCTGGGCCTCTTTACGTGTTCCTCAATCATCCTCTGCCTTTCGCCTCAGTCTGTTTCTCCTTAACGTCTGTCACCTCCACTCAGCGTTTTGTCATCCTCGCACTCTGGGACACTCCAAATATCCACCCAATCACTCTCATTTGTTCTTTCCAAGTTTATTACGTACCTCAAATAAGCCCACCAGGTGATCCACAGACGTGCAGGCATGACGCTCCATAGACAAAGTGCAAGAAGGAACAATGAGAGGGCTGCTTAATAATATCTTCTAATAATAATAATAATAATATCTTCTGGTGACTCAGTTTACCTTCTACACAGCCAGGACAATTTATATTTTGATTAAGTAAATTATACAACACAAAAACTGAAATACAGTGCCTAGAAAGTGTTCATCCCAGTGGAGCTTTTCACATTTCATTTTCATATAACATTGAATCCTAGTGGATTTAATTTGGATTTTTTGGCAATGGTCAACAGAAAATGACACTTTAATGTCAAAATGAAAATGGGTCTCTGCAAAGGGGTCTAAATTAATGACAAAATTAAAATATGCAATAACCAATCACATAAGTATTCACCTCCTTTAGGATGTCAAATCTAAATGATCACTGGGGGCAGCCAGTTGATTTTAGAAGTCCAAGAATTATTTCAATAGAGATCACCTTTCCGGGGTTTTGGTTGATTGAAGTATAAATGAACCTGAACATGGAAGCCCACCTTGTGATGACTCCATATGGTGGCCATATGGAAAAATGTTAGAATGAAAACCTGCAGCCACTGCGGCCCACCAGGACCGGAGTTGGACACCCCTTGGTCAAATCAATCATCAAGAAGTGGAAAGAGCATGGCCCAGCTGTGGCTTGTGGAACAATGAGAGATCATGCAAGAACAACAGTAATGAGGGAGACCACCAAGGGACCTACGAGGACTCTGACGGAATTACAAGCTACAGATGATAAGACTGAAGAGACATCTGCTGCCCCACTTCTTCTCCAGTCACAGCTTTAAGGGAGAGGGGCAAACAGGAAGTCACTACTAAAAACAGCACAAGAAGGCACATGAGAGACTCTAAAGTCTGCCAGAAGACGGTTGTATGGTCTTAGGAGAACAAAATCAAGCTTTATGGCCATCAAACTAAATGTTATGTGTAAACACTGCACAGTATCAAAAACACAGCATCCCCACCGTGAAGCATGATGGTGGCACAGTCACGTTGTGGGGACGCTTCTCTGCAGCAGGCCCAAGAAGGCTTGTGAGGGTAAAGTGAATGCATCAAAATATGGCGAAATCCTGGAGGAAAACCTGATGCTGTCCGCAAGGAGGCTGCACCTTGGGAGCAGATTTGTTTTGCAGCAAGACAAACACCTCAAGCATAAAACCAAAGCTACACTGGAATGGACTGAAAACAACAAGTTGATGTCCTGCCATGGCCAAGTTAGATCCAAGTGAGAATCTGTGGCTGGACATGACAAAGGCTGCTCACCTGTGTTACAAATGTAAGATTTGTTAAGAAGAATGGAGAAAGATGGCAGCATCCAGATGTGCAGAGCTGCTGGTGCACAGAGAATCGAGGCTGTCATGGCTGCCAAAGGCACATCCACTTGTAGGAGGTAAACACTTGTGTGATCAGTTAATTTGTGTTTTATATTTGTGTTTAATTTAAACCACTTTGCAGAGATCTGTCTTCATGTGAACATTACAGAGTCTTTTTTCTGTTGATCAATGTCAAAAAAAGTCAATTAATGTTGTATTAGAAAAAAAAAAGTGAAAACGTCCAAGAGGCTGACTTGGACTTTTTATCGTGTTATTCCAAACCCTATTACTATCAGACGGAGGCTGCCCTATTGATTCAACAAACTCCTTTTTACTTTTTCTCTCCTCATTTTAAATGTTTATTTTCACACACGCTGACTCATACAGTCAGGTCCATAAGTATTTGGACAGGGACACAGTTTTCAGAATTTTTGCTCTGTAAGCCACCACAATGGATTTGAAACAAAGCAAACAAGATGTGATTGAAGTGTAGGCTTTAGTTTAATATAAATATTGTACAAGACGTTCGGAAAAGACAGAAATTTTATACATGGTCCCCCTATTTTCAGGGGCTCAAAAGTATAACGATAAATATAACGATCATGTTCAATATTTGGTTGAAAATCCTTTACAACCAATGACTGTCTTCTCCAAGTGCTGGGCTTCCACCCTACTGCTGCTTTCAGGTGCTGCTTGTTTGTTGGACTTTCTACCTTCAGTTTTGTCTTCAGTATGTGAACTGCATGTCCTGTTGGGTTGAGGTCAGTTGATTGACTTGGCTTTTGAAGAATAATCCACTACTTTGCAATGAAAAGCACTTGCTTTCGGAGTAGGTTTTGGCTCATTGTCCATCTGTAATATGAAGTGTCGTCCTATTGGTCTGTCTCAATCTGAGCAGACAGTACTGCCCTATGCACTTCAGAGTTCATCCTGCTACTTCAGCCAGCAGTCATACCATCAATCAACACCAGTGACCCTCTTCCATTAGCAGTCATGCATCCTCATGCCATAAGATCTGCCTCCACCATGTTTCACAGATGACGTGGTATTTATCGGATCAGGAGCCTTTTCTTCTCTTTCCATCACTCTGCTATACATTGATCTTGGTTTCCTTTGACCAAAAAAATTGTTTCAGAGTTGGACAGGCTTTTAAAAAATGTTTCCTGGCAAAGTCTAATCTCTCCTTCCAATGCTGGAGGTTGAGCAGTAGTTTGCACTTTGTGGTAAACCCTCTATCTTTACTTACATGAGGTCTTCTCCTGATTTTAGACTTTGGCAATGATAGGCCTGCCACCCGGAGAGTGTTGTTGATTTAGCTAAATGTCATGAAGGGGTTCTTCTCCACCAAGGACAGAATTATGTGATCATCCAGCACAGTTGTCTTCCATGGCTGTCCAGACCTTCTGGTGTTGCTCAGCTCATCAGTGCGTTTCTTCTTTTTAAGAATATACCAGATGGTTGATTTGACCACTCTTGGTGTTTCTTCTATCTCTCTAAAGGGTTTGTTTTGTTTTCTCTGCCTAATGATGGCCTGCTTTGATGGCCAGCTCTTTGGACCTCATATTGAGACTTCACACTGACAACTTCCAAATGCAAATTCCACACTCGGAATCAACTCCAGACCTTCTACCTGCTTAATAGTTAATGAAATAATGAAGGACCTGCTCATACCTGGCTATGGAACAGCATTTCAGTCAAATTTCCAAGTACCTTTGAGACCCT